>NW_005366952.1:91184-104850 GCF_000412655.1 Myotis brandtii | reverse complement strand
CCCCCCCCCCCGCGAGTGCACAAATTTTTGTGCACCGGGCCTCTAGTTTAAATATAAAAAGAGAATTAACAATTTTTTCCACCTTAAATTACTTTGATATTTTTTATTTAGTGAGACAAACTCCAGAAGAATATGTCAATAAATTCTATTTTACCTTCCTGAAGAAGAATGTTGGCTTATAAAGGCATATAAAAAAGCATGGTTGAATGGTTGAGATTTCATAAGCATTTGTAGCATCTACAAAATCCTTCAACTCATACCAACTCAGCTCCTTCCAATACTCTTTTACTCTTTTCTACATTTTGATGACAGAAAGGACAGCAGTTGTCTACAGACCTCTCATAAGTCAAGACCTTTAAATGCTGGTGACACTGTAGCCCATTAAAGTTCAAAAATATTCTATCTATCTATATATATTCGCTTATATTCTCATTTGTACATTTAGGTAGTAAAATTCGCACCATAAAATATATAGAAAGTACAATGGGCTGGAAGCACTATCTTCTAGTATTCTTAATACCCCAAGAATAGCCTGACCTTGGTATGCTCAGATTCCCCAAAGTCTTAAAATTATACAATGTAAACGGCAGCATTTATTTTATTCCATATGCTTTAAAATGCAACCATTGATTTTTTTAAAGCCTTTGGGCAATATACAATAGCAGATTTCATAAACTACAGGGTAAAAATGACAAAGCCATAATAACAAATGTCAAGCTGGCAATTACCCATCCCAAACAATTCTTTGTCTTCCCAAGTCAGATATTAGAAATGTCTCTTTTGGAGAGAGAGAGAGAGAGAGAGAGAGAGAGAGAATGAATAAATATGAGAGAGAGTTTTTAAACCTTTCAATTCTCCTAATGGTCCTCTGATATTTATCCCTATAGATGGTCAATAAGACATGTTAACAATACTCAGAGTATGAATGCAAATATCTATGGGGGCTAAAGTACCAAGGGTGTGTAACACACAAGAGTGCATTAACACTGTCTTGCAGAAATATTTGAAATTTTCTCTGGGCATCCTTCAAAAGCACATTACATAGGGAAATAAAAGGTGGTTGCAGGCTCAGTCCCCAGTAGGGGCATGCAGGAGGAAGCCTACTGATATATCTCTCTCATCAAAGTTTCTATATCCCACTCCCTCTCCCTTCCTCTCTCTCTAAAATAAATAAAAACATATTTTTTTATAAAAGGTAAGAGATAACAAATGCTGATGAGGAAATAGAAAAAAGAGAACTCTTGTATTCTGTTGGTAAGAAGGTAAACTGTCAAATGTCAAACAGTATGGAGGTTCCTTGAGAAGTTAAGAATAGAATTAATATGGGATTTGGCAATCCCATTTCTTGGAATACATACAAAGGAAATGAAACCATTATCTCAAAGAGATATCTGTACTATCATGTTCATTATAATCACATAAACCAATGTATGGAAACAACCTAAGTATCCATCAATGAATGAAAGAATAAAGAAAATGTGATACAGGCACACAGTAGGAGGTAATATGTAACTTGAGTGAACAAGTAAATAACAAATTCTTTACAGCTATGAAAAAAAGTGGATTAAGACTGACTGACTAGAGTATATAAGCACAGAGAGTGACCAAGAATTGTAAAATACAAGTTTGCTCCCTTCATCGCAATGTGCCCAACACTGGGCTCTGTTTTTTGTGGAATTAAAATGAATTATACGTGCAGATTCTGGCCTCAAAAAACTTGCAATCCTATTTGAGGTGATTATAATTTAGCCAGTAGGAAATAATTATCCTATCTAATAATAGACAAACATGGTAATTGACTGTACCTTTGCTATGCTCCCCATTGGCTAATCTAGAAAGAACACACGCACCAAGTCCTAGCACCCCAGCATGGCGTCTGACCAACTCTGCAAAGACAACAGCAGTAAAGTGCAAATACTGATAGGACTCTATTGCCCTCCTTACAGTGAAATATAATTAGTTTTAGATTATGCTAGTTATTTTCAATGTGTAAATGTGTGTTTAAAATGAATCTTTATTCACACACGTGAAAAACATGAGTTTGAGGCCGAACTAAAGACATCCAAATGTGTCTTGTATTTGCTAAAACTAACAAAATAATTGCTTTTTAAAAATCAATTTATACTATATACAAAAGTGTAATTCCCTGATGCTAAAACAAACTGCAATCAAAATTAGACCGCACTTTTCAGAATGCATCGATTCATAGGTAAACACCCTCAACAGAGAACTGCAAGCCCTGGCTGGTGTGGCTCAGTTGGTTGGGCATTGTCCCATGCCTGAGACGTTGCTGGCTGGATTCCAGTCAGGGCATAAACCCAGGCTGTGGGCTCAATCTCTGGTAGGGGGCATGCAGGAGGCAGCTGATCGATGTTGTGCTCTCACATCAATGTTTCTCTCTCTCTCTCTAAAAATCAGTAAACTATTCTTTTTGTTGTTATTAATCCTCACCGGAGGATATTTTTTCCATTGATTTTTTACAGAATGGGAGGGAGGGAGGTGAGGAAGACAGAGAGAAACATTGATGTGAGAGACACACCAATTGGTTGCCTCCTGCATGCACACCAACTGGGGTGGGGATCGAACCTGAAACCCAAGTACATGTCCTTGACTGAGATTAAAACCCATACCCCTCTGGGGCATGGGCTAATGCTTAACCATTGAGCTATGCTGGCAATGGCACCATATTATTACTTTTATTTACAAAATATATTTTTAAATCTGGAAATGAGTGAAATGGTTTAACCTTCTCAACAGATTTTGGGGTTTTTGGTGCATTTATTTTTTATTTTTTATTTCAGAGAGAGGAAGGGAGAGGGACAGAGGAATAGAAACATCAATGATGAGAGAGAGAATCATTGATCGGCTGCCTCCTACATGTCCCCTAGTGGGGATCAAGCCCACAACCTGGGCATGTGCCCTGACTGGGAATCGAACCATGACCCCCTGGTTGACACTCAACCACTGAGTTACACTGGCTGGGCTTTACAAAATATTGTACATGTCATACACTTATGAAGGAAGGAGTCTGACCTAAGGAAGAAATCATGCAGATCTGTGTCTATTAAGAGAGATGCAAAGTTCTTCAACAAAATATTAGCAAGCCCTATTCAACAACCATTAAAAAGATATACACCATTATCAAGTGGGTTTTACCCTGGAGATGCAAGGATGGTTCAACATCCATAAATTAATCATTGTGATATATTCTACATTAACAAAATGAGGGATACAAATCATATGATCATCTAAAAAGAAGCAGAAAAAGAATCTGAAAAAATTCAACATCCTTTCATGATAAAAACATCACAACACACTGGGTATAGAAAAATGTACTTTAATTTAATAAAGACCATGTGACAAGTCCACAGATAACATTATGCTATGCATAGAAAACCCTAAAGACTCCACCAAGAAACTATAAGAACTATACAAATTCAGTAAATTCTGAGGATACTAAATAAATATTTAAAAAATTAGTAGTGTTTCTTACACTAACAATAAACATCAGAAAAGGAAGGTAATGATCTCAATTACAATAATATAAAAAATACTTAGAAATAAATTTAACCAAGGAGGTAAAAGATCTACTAGTATACATTAAAAACTGTAAAACAGTGATGAAAGGATGTGAGGAAAATACAAATAAATAGAAAGATATTCCATGCTCATGGATTGGAAGAATTAATATTGTTAAAAAATGCCTACACTTATGCAAAGAAGTCTACAGATTCAATGTAATCACTATCAAAATTCCAGTGGCATTTTTCACAGAAATAGCACAAACAATCCTTAAATTCTATGGACCCTCAAAGGAGCACAAATAGCCAAAGCAATGATAAGAAAGAAGGACAAAGCTGGAGGCATCATACTTCTCAAACTCTATTACACAGCTATAGTAATAAAAACAATATGATATTAACATAAAAAGAGAAACATAAATTGATGGAATAAAATCTAGAGACCAGAAGTAAACCCATACCTATATGGTCACTTATATGTAACAAAGTTCCCAAGATTATACAATGAGAAAATTGGACAAGCACATTATAAACGTAAAAACAAAACAACACCAACAAAAAAACACCTCAAAAATAAACTCAAAATGGCTTAACAACGTGAACAGTGAATCTTGAAAACATGAAACTCCTAGAAGAAAATATAATGGGTAAGCTCCTTGATATTGGTCAATGGTGATATGTGTTGTTGTTGTTTTTTAATTTGATGCCAAAAGCAAAAATAAATAAGTGAGACTCATCAAACTAAAAAGCTTCTTCAGAGCAATGATTAATATTAATAAAAGGAAAAGTCAATCTATAACTTGGGAGAAGATATTTGCAAATCACATATCACAAAATATACAAGGAACTCATGTAACTCAATAGCCAAAAAACCACCCAATTGTAAAATGTTCAGCGATCGGCCAGCCCACCCAGCCACCATCTGGGCATCCTGTGTGCGACCCTACCAGGGGCCGCCATGCGGGGCAGCAGCATTCAGCCGGCCCGCCCAGGCATCCTGTGTGCGACCCGACCCGGGGCGGCTGGGAGGGACAGCATGGCTCCTCGGTCACCCCAGTTTCCTCATCACAGCTCCCTTGGGGGCCTAAGCCTTTAGTTGGACATCCCCCGAGGGCTCCCTGGCTGCCCCCCCCCCCGCGAGTGCACAAATTTTTGTGCACCGGGCCTCTAGTTTAAATATAAAAAGAGAATTAACAATTTTTTCCACCTTAAATTACTTTGATATTTTTTATTTAGTGAGACAAACTCCAGAAGAATATGTCAATAAATTCTATTTTACCTTCCTGAAGAAGAATGTTGGCTTATAAAGGCATATAAAAAAGCTTAATTTCATGGTTGAGATTTCATAAGCATTTGTAGCATCTACAAAATCCTTCAACTCATACCAACTCAGCTCCTTCCCTGTTCTTAATACTCTTTTCTACATTTTGATGACAGAAAGGACAGCAGTTGTCTACAGACCTCTCATAAGTCAAGACCTTTAAATGCTGGTGACACTGTAGCCCATTAAAGTTCAAAAATATTCTATCTATCTATATATATTCGCTTATATTCTCATTTGTACATTTAGGTAGTAAAATTCGCACCATAAAATATATAGAAAGTACAATGGGCTGGAAGCACTATCTTCTAGTATTCTTAATACCCCAAGAATAGCCTGACCTTGGTATGCTCAGATTCCCCAAAGTCTTAAAATTATACAATGTAAACTGTGGCATTTATTTTATTCCATATGCTTTAAAATGCAACCATTGATTTTTTTAAAGCCTTTGGGCAATATACAATAGCAGATTTCATAAACTACAGGGTAAAAATGACAAAGCCATAATAACAAATGTCAAGCTGGCAATTACCCATCCCAAACAATTCTTTGTCTTCCCAAGTCAGATATTAGAAATGTCTCTTTTGGAGAGAGAGAGAGAGAGAGAGAGAGAGAGAGAATGAATAAATATGAGAGAGAGTTTTTAAACCTTTCAATTCTCCTAATGGTCCTCTGATATTTATCCCTATAGATGGTCAATAAGACATGTTAACAATACTCAGAGTATGAATGCAAATATCTATGGGGGCTAAAGTACCAAGGGTGTGTAACACACAAGAGTGCATTAACACTGTCTTGCAGAAATATTTGAAATTTTCTCTGGGCATCCTTCAAAAGCACATTACATAGGGAAATAAAAGGTCTACCAGGGGTGGGGAACCTTTTTTCTGCCAAGGGCCATTTGGATACTTATAACATCATTTGTGAGCCATAAAAAATTATCAACTTAACAATAAGCCTGCTGTATTTGGTCAAACATTTAATTAACTCACCACTAATGCCTTGGCAGGGCCAGATCAAATGATTTCTAGAGCTTATATGGCCTGTGGGCTGGATGTTCCCCACCCCTTGTCTTGATATACCTTTTTTAGGCATTGGCCAAATGACCTTGATCATATCACTCAGTCTCCATGATCAATCACTCAGTTTTCTCATACCATCTGTAAAGTGAGGTGACTGGGCCAGATGCATATTAGACACACAGTAACATATCATATATATGGAAAACATTCATTAAGTTGTAGTTGCCTTTTTTAGTTGTTTTTGGTTCATCTCTGAATTTTTCTGAAGCAATAAAATAGCAATTATATCTGAGATGGAAAATCACTTTTGTCTTAGTGTTGAGGACTCTTATGAGTAGGTTTTGGTATAGAACTTAGTACCTGGACCAATTATCCTCTCAGTCTGAATTATCCATTTCATTCACCTGCAGAGTAAGGGCAGTTTTGACCTAGCGATTCATGTTTTCAGGTATACAAAGTTATTGAAATGGTCCTGGCATCCACAGATTAATACATATCCTGACACTGGTGTCTATCAGATTTTTTTAATAAAGGAAACAGTGCATTTACTGGTAACTCATTCTTTATTCACATAGTTTTAGACAGGTAGGCCTTTTTAATTTCAGATTAATTTCAGAGTGAAAAACAAGCTTCAAGAATGGGGAATATAATGGCTTCTCAGAAAAGGCTTCACATTTGTAAAAATCTCCCCAATGTTAGCCTCTGAATCACATAATTTACTTTAAGGAATAGGCTAAGTAAATATATGTGTGTATATGTGTGTATGCACATCTCTAAAATGTAATACTCTTTAAATGCCAGTTATAAAGAAAATAATTGAGAATGTCAAACAACATAATCTAATGACAGGCAATCATAAAACCAACATACTAGTATATAATTCTACTTTTAAAATACTAATTAATTATTTCAAGTATAAAAAATTAATGAAGGGAGCTGCAGAATATAGTGGTTACAAACTTGGGCTCTGAAGCCACACCGCTCAAGTTTATACCATGGCTCCACAATTCATGTTCGTTGAGTTATTAATCTATCTTAATTTCTCAAGTGTAGAAAAACAGTACTTCCATACTAGAACTGTTGTGAGAATTGAGTGAACACATGTTATGCACCTAAAACAAAGTTGGCTTGGTAAATGTTAGCTTTTACTTTGCTATTATAACTTGAAAAATTATTTTAATGTCTTGCTCTTAGCAAATATCAGAGAAAAGCTTAAATTCATTACCACATATAAAAAGATTGTGACATCTATGGGTAGAAAGTATATTATAAAAGATGAGGAAAATACGACTCCATAAGAAAACTCTACAGAGTAGTCAATGTTACTAAAAAACTGGAAAGTAAGTAATGTCAACTCCCATACTTACTAAATCTACTTTACAGTGCTTTAAACAAGGCCAGGCCAGAGTTTAGTGACAGAAGTTTAGGGTTACAGTTCAGAAACCAGAAATCAGAACTCTTAGGATAACCCTGGCATCCATCTAGAGACGGCCCTTGCTGCCGCCTTTCCCTCACAGATGCTGCCATGGGGCTGGGCTTGGGTGCATCTCTCCCCATCAGAGAGGTTCCTTTGGAATAGGCAGTAGAGAAGGATTCTGATTTCTTCCCAGCCACCAGAGATTGAGAGAGAGCTCCTCATTAGTGACGGTGGTGGTGATGGTGATAGTTGTGGTGGTGGTGATGATGATGAAGATGATGGTGATGGTGACAGTAATCATGTAGGTGGTGATGGTGGTGGTGGTGACAGAGGTGGTAAAGGTGATGGTGGTGGTGGTGACAGTAATTATGTAGATGGTGATGGTGGTGGTGGTGACAGAGGTGGTAAAGGTGGTGGTGGTGGTGGTGACGGTGGTGTTAGTAATGATGACGGTGGTGGTGACAGTGGTGGTAAAGGTGATTGTGGTGGTGGTGACGGTGGTGGCAGTAATGATGATGGTAGCTAGAAGAGCCCTTACTCCATACCTGCCATTTTACTAAACTCTGTCATATTAACTCTAAAAATATGACCAATCATTGAGAGAAACTTGTGGGGGAAAACCCTGGGAACAAGGGAGGAATTGTAGAAGTTAGGACAAGTCTATATACTATATTTGGAAGCCTTAGAATCTGGGCCTCTGAGGGACTCCTACAAAAAGAGACCAGAAAGCCCTGATGAAGTGGAAGCACAGAGCAGGCCAGTGTTGGGGCGGAACGCTGGTAAATGGAGAAGGAGGAAATGAACATTTGTGGAGCACCTTCTATCAATCATCCTTCCTGTGTGAAAGGATTTTGCTAAAAAAAAAAAAAAAAAAAAAAGGAGTCAAAGACTCCAGCTCAGTAAGACATAAATTACACAAATTGTATCTATTTCACAAATATTCCCATTATCCTTCCAGACACTAACTCTTCTAATTGGATCTCTTTCTTCTAGTTAAACCCATTATCCTTCCAGACACTAACTCTTCTAATTGGATTTCTTACTTCTAGTTAAATCATACGTGTGTGAGTGTGTGTGTGTGTGTGTGTGTGTGTGTATAGGCCATTAATAATTCAAATAACATCATAGTATATAACATTAAATGGAAGTATTTTGGTTTATTTTCTTTAAAAACATCTTTCTCATCTTCATTTTTACATCAGTTATATTTTCATATCAGTCTTTAATAAGCCACTCCATTAGTTTCATTAAATCTTTTTACTACTATCTCTAAAATCTTCCCTATAGTTTTCTTGAGATATTTCCTTTATAAATTAAAAGAACCTTTTTACTGAGTTCATGATCTATAAAGTTTTTAAAAATTCTGTAACAAAATGCCCCTTAACGACTGTGGAAAGTGAGAATGGGCAATGTTCTACTGTTATTAAATATGTCCAAGGTAACAATTTTAACATTCCATCGTGATTTGATTGAAATCACTTAAATTGTGTGCCCACCTAATTTCAATGAATCAAGGTGAAAATATGACCTTTTAGGTCCTGGCATGCTGCTCAATCAATCAACTTTATCATGCTCTGCATGTAATCCATCTGGTTGTATATTGAACTTGAAGGAAATCCAAATAGTGTACAAAGTAGGATTATACTTGCTACACTTGTATTTCTTGGCTTACGACGCACTGGGAGTCTTCACAATTTAACTATGAGACAATCACACATATTTAGGCAAAATGTTTCTCCTAGGATTAATTTCTAATTACAATATTTAGGATGATAACAGCAGAGGCAGAAATACCAGCACCGTAAAGGTCTTAACACATGCTGCTTTCTAAAAGGAAAGCTGCCTTTCTTCAGCTTGTTAAAAACTGTTCTCTTTACTTACATCTTTGGAATACATCTGGCTTAGAACAGAGCAGTGGAGAGAGTAATTTTTAAAGCCAATCCTTTCTCTTTCTGTCAAACTACTAGCAGGTAGTTTATTTTAAACTCCAGATGATCTGAACCTTCTGCTTCATTGCCTTTTACGAAATGCTGCACACTTCTAAACCTTCTCCCCTGCTCTTACGGCAAGCAAGGAGTCTTCGTGATTGTTGTTAAGCCCAAGAGCCAAGAATTCCTATAATAAGATAGATGCCACCACTATTTCCCAGCATTGCTTTAGGATAAAATGATGTCTGAATTTCAAACTCCATTACTTTAGAATAGAAATAAAACTACCTAACTTCTTACATGGAAAAAATATATTGGAGGAAAATTACTTTGACACATAAAAGTTATGTCAAACTTAGTATTATGATGATCTGAAATAGTAACCTGCCACTTCCTTACTAGATATAGATACTGAATACCTAAAAAGTGTCAACATTCTACCTTTTGTGTTATTATTATACTGCAGAAAATGCTTAAATGCAATTTAAAAACTGTAAAGAGTGTGCATATAAAAATAAACATATTTTTTACTGGTGCTATTGCTCTTTTGAAGAGTTACTGTCTTAAATACATGTTACAATGAATCTAGACACTAGACACTTAGAGTTAGTGTCTGTCTAATATAATGTTTGCCTAATATAATGTTTGTCTCCAATTCCTAACACCAATCAGAATAGTTTATAGGAAGTGTCCCCAAAACCCTATCAAGCAAGGAGCAAGGAGCAAGGAAATTTTAAAATAAAAGTTTACAGAGCTGGGCTTTCTTCAAATGAATATTCCATTTGACTAAATCCAATTAGCACAATACTTTACAGAGCAAATATGATCAATTCAGGGAGAGGACTGAAGAATGCAGCCGACCAAGAATAAGCAGAAACCGGCACTGGGTGAGCACCTTTGATGAGGCTCCGTGAAGAATTGCTGGCGCCAGGGCAAAGGGAAAAAGGCAGGATGGTGTTCCAAGTGGGATGAGAAATAGGAGGAAAGGTACTGAGGAGCCTGGTGGCAGATGCATTTGTATTATTTTTTTTCTTTTCTTATAAAAGGACTTAGACTATCCACCCTCTGAGGATAAAATTGAGCGATGGGTGTCAAAACACTTAAAACTCTTAAAGCGCTATATGAACCTATATAGACATAGGGTTATCATAGTAAGTAAACATGAACTGACCTCACTCCACAGGCAAGTATAGCTGTTGTAGGATTTTGAAAAGAAAAAAATGACCTCCACCCAAAGAAACAAGGAAATTGGTTAGGATTATAATCAAAGGAGGGAGAGGTTAGAGAGATTAGATGAACATCTGGCATGCACAGACAAAAAGGAGGAGGGCCAAGACTAACTGTTATTCATGGGAAACACAGAACAATAAAACTGAAATGTGATGTAAAAAATATCAATTGAAAGTTTGGATGACACAAAGAATGATCTGTTAATGATGATTCTAAAATTTTAAGTCTACGTGATTTAAATAGCGGCAAAACACTGAAGAAACAATTGAATTTAGGAGAAAAGGTAAATTGAATTTGAGTCCTGCTGCTCAATATACAAGTGTGGTTTAGATTCATCATAACGTCAGGGCTAGATGGAGACTGATACAGAATAACAGGGGCAACTAGAATTTTGGCTCTTGAGAAAATAAAACTTGACATAGTAGAAGATGTTTCTTCTTTTTTTCTTCTTCTCCAAATTGGAGAAACCCTGTTTTTAACTTTGAGTCATTTCAAATCACAAATTCAGAGACTTGTAAACATGAAGCTCAATCCCACCCTCTAGCCAGGGGGAAGGGGAGGGAAGAGGATTCATTCTTATATTTGTGACTAAAAAAAAAGTTGTAATATTGAGCTTGGAACACACAGAACCAGCTATATATTTCTTGCTACTCTAACAAATAATAACAGCTCAGTCCAGGTTACTGTTCTTTTATTTATTTTTTTTATTTTTTAGTTAATTTAAGTATATGCCAACAAATTCTAACTAGATATACAAAAATCTAAGTTCAATCTGTCAAGGTAGAAACACGGGATCTAAGGGTCCCATCACATAAAAAAAGAAAGGTTAGCGCCCTAGCTGGTATGGCTCAGTGGATAGAGTCTAACAGCTCAGTCCAGGTTACTGTTCTTTTATTTATTTTTTTTATTTTTTAGTTAATTTAAGTATATGCCAACAAATTCTAACTAGATATACAAAAATCTAAGTTCAATCTGTCAAGGTAGAAACACAGGATCTAAGGATCCCATCACATAAAAAAAGAAAGGTTAGCGCCCTGGCTGGTATGGCTAAGTGGATAGAGTCTAGGCCTGTGGACTGAAGGGTCCCAGGTTCAATTCCAGTCAAGGGCACATGCCCAGGTTGTGGGCTCGATCCCCAGTGGGGGGCATGCAGGAGGCAGCCAATCAATGATTCTCTCTCATCATTGATGTTTCTATCTCTCTCTCCCTCTCCCTTCCCCTCTGAAATCAATAAAAACATATTTAAAAAAGGTTATTCCTTTTAGAAAAAGCAGTGGTTGGGATAAAGCGATGCAAAAGTCTGAAATGTTCCCTTACTATTCTGTGCTTTCTCCCCTTTTGCTCCCATATCTCACTGAGTCACATAGATTCACTTGGTTTTGTGGTTAATTAGGTTGCTCTGCTTCTTATTTTTTAATTTTTTATTTATAATTAAGAGGCGCTTCTTATTCTAAATCATTGCATTTTAAAACCAATACACAGTGGTGGTTAAACTTGGTTTTATCTGAATATTTTTAACATTTGGCACAAGCCCCATGAATCTGTCAGGTCCATAGACAAGGTTCCATGACCTGACTTATGTCTTCCTTCCCACTTCATAGTTTGATTCTTCCCTTTAAAGATAAAATATTGTCTTTTATATTGTTTATATTTACCATATTTCTCTCCCCAAAATATTTCATGAGTGTTGCCTATCATCTGTGTTCCTTAACATGAATTATCAGGATGACTGTGATTCACAGTCTGATTCTTCCCCTTAAAGATAAAATAAATAAAAATAAAATATTGTTTTTATATTATTTATATTTACCACATTTCCCCCCAAAATATTTCATGAGTGTTCTCTATCACCTGTGTTCCTTAACATGAATTATCAGGGTGACTGTGAATATTAAGTAAGAATATAATTCATACTTGTGCATTGCCTATTTCATCTGTTTAAGAAATAGCTAGCAGGAATAAAAAGAAGCACTTATGGATATTTTTCAAAGTAAACTTTGGTAAGGATCATATTTCTATATCATGGGTGAGCCAAGGATCTGGTGGGTAGTTTAATTTGAGAACCATTTTATGAATTGGAAAATTAGGAATGAGTGGTCATTGCTGATTTATATTGTACTCTCTTCTACAAAGTAAAAAATTAAATGTGAAGAAAGGAGATAAAGTCAGTATCGGTGTCCAGAAGAGATTGAACTAGAAATCTTCAGGCTCAAACTCTGAGCTGGGAGGTTGAAAGACAACATTCACCACTAACTGGTAGGAAAACCAGGTCTCATGCTGCAGGCAATATTTTCCTGACTATAACAGATATTTAAGAGAAAGAAGGGTGGGTATTTTCATTCATTCAAACAAGACTTAACTGAAAGATTTATAAGTGAGATAGAGAGGAAACATAAAGGATGACCCATGAAGGCAATGGATATGAGATGAGAAGAGGTCAAAACACTCTTTTTTGATCAGGTTAGGTCCTCTGAATACTCGCAACATAGAAGCAATTAACTGTATACATTTCACACATTTCACGTCAATGCAGAGTGCAGTTCTAATCAACCATTAGGGAAATTTCTCATTTTCAGTTTCTCATATTTCCACCTACATTAGCTTCACCCGTATGGAAAGGACAAAGGGCCAGATATAGAAGCTAGTCCTAAAACATAAAACCACATCTACTTTAATTTGCTACCACTTCTGAAGAACATACATACAGCTTCACTTTCTTAATTTCCTAAGTACCTTAACAACAGCAAAAATAAAATACTGAGTTGATCTAAATTTGCTTTGCCGCTCCCAAGATGTGCCAATCAAAACATGATCCATATTTCTGCTGAAATTAGGAAGTCCTAATGATGTGGCTCCATTTCCCAGGGTATAATCTCCGTAACAAACCCGCCAAAATGAAATCAAGCAAAATGCAATCCAAAGTGACTTTTTCATGATCACTGGCATGTAATCTATCCTTGAAAACATGGCATTTCTCCTTCATAATCTAACAGAAAAAAATAAATAAAAGGTTATGGCACTTTTCTTTTGGGGAGCATGCAAATGAGGGGCTTCTTCAATTGCGATAAGCCATGTTTCCCTGGAGTGACTGGTAGATGGGAGACTGCAGGAAAGAGCCACACTTGGTAGTAATGAACAGAGGATGTCTTGAGACCTTAGACCAGTGGTTCTCAACCTTGGCTGCACATTAGAATCACCTGGGAATCTTTTTAAAATCCTGATTTCTG
>NW_005366952.1:68014-91117 GCF_000412655.1 Myotis brandtii | reverse complement strand
AGCTCCTTAACGAGCTCGGTCTCGGAACGAATTAAACTCGTAAGTCAAGGCCCCACTGTAACAAAGAAACATAATTTCCAGAGGATGAGGCCCAGAAATCAGGATTTTAAAAAGATTCCCAGGTGATTCTAATGTGCAGCCAAGGTTGAGAACCACTGCCTTAGACGTTCCTCACACCACTTGATACTTTCAAAATTAATCTGCTCCCATGGCATACGTTACTCTTCATTTGAACAAAATGCAATCCCACCAGCACACTTTTAGGCAGACACAGCATTAGCCAACTAAGGAATAAAGTTAAGCCCTTAGATTTAATGGATACAAATGTTTTACCAGCAGTGACATATTTTAGGTCTGTCTTACAGTTCAGAGAGTTAGTTCAGTACTGTGGTGGAGTAAGGCCAGAGGAAGAGAAAGCTGAAATTACAAAGGAGTAAGGGCCAAGGTCTAGGGAGTAAGGGCCAAGGTCTAGGGAACACAGGAGTTAATGTGATAAAATAGGAGTAGGGGTATCGCTTCCCCCAAGTCTGAAGAAAAGAGAGGAGGGTTAGTATAAACTGGGATCACTCACAGGTGTGGATGCAGGAAGCGGGGGAAGTTCATGCCTGGCCCCTCGGTCTCTGGGAGGGGGTGGAAGGAGGAAGGTCATTCTCAGGGGAGAAGAGGAGTGGAGCCCAATAGGATTAGGGGCTGAGGAAAGAGGTCATATTTGGGGGCAATGCCAGGCAGGATAAGGGAGAAAGCTGGCTAGGAACATATAAAAGGGGCTGTAGCCCTGAGATACAAACCAATGTTTGAGACTGCATTTGAGGAGAAATCCATCTAGGAACTTAAATCAGCCTTCCATCCTGTGTCACCTTACCTGCTAGGGACCTGCTTTCCTGCCTGTAAAGTGAGGACAATGACCACACGACCTAGAGCAGCCATGGCAAACTACGGCCCGCGGGCCGGATCCGGCACGTTTGAAATGAATAAAACTAAAAAAAAAAAAAAGACCGTACCCTTTTATGTAATGATGTTTACTTTGAATTTATATTAGTTCACACAAACACTCCATCCATGCTTTTGTTCCGGCCCTCCGGTCCAGTTTAAGAACCCATTGTGGCCCTCGAGTCAAAAAGTTTGCTCACCCCTGAAGACTTCAAGCTTTCCATCTTTTCCTATCTTCCCATTTCGCTCATCCTTTCAAAATACAATCTAGTACCGGAGTTAAAAACAGTACTGATGTGAAAATTATGCCAGAAAAAATAAAGCCAAGGTTATTGCATAATGAACTAATATTCCAGTTCAAATTAAGTTGCATTTAATTCTGAAGGAAATAAAGTTAAGATATACATTCAGATGAGAAGTAGGGAATTGGAGCATATTTAGCTCCAGGTTTGTGCGGTTTTTTAAAACAAACAAAATTATAATGGCCAATATAAAACCAACAAGATGAATCTATTTTGAAAGGGTCTCCCTAGATTACATCCTAATTTATCACAAAAATAAGAGCAAACTGAAACTGATAATACCTGGGATAGATCTTAAAATCTAATTAGTGGAATTATTAGCAATTCACCATATCCTAGTTCTACATTGAGTTCTGTTACTATTCATAATTTATGAAAACAAAATCAATCAAAATAATTACAATCCTTTCCAAATGAGTGGAATTATTTATTTATACCCTCCCTCAAGAAGTGAGAGAAACTTTTTCTATTAAAAGCATTGCTTATTAAACCAATTTTATTATCATAATGGATAAGGTTTTGTTATTGTTTTTGTAAAGGGATTTAAATTCATTGAGATTTACCTAAGTCACTACTATTTAGACAAATTTAAATAGTTAAATATAAACCTACAAGCAAATCTTATAGTAAGCTATTGCTTATTGTTTAAAAGAAATAGGAACTATACTCTTTTTTAGCATTTTAATTTTTATATGTCAGGACTCAGTATTATGTAATTCATTCATTTATGTATTCATTTGGCAATTACTGGATTATTGAGTACCTTCTTTGTGTCTGAGAATGTTCTGGAAATTGAGATTACATGGTTGAAATCCTCAATCCTGACCAAATAGAATCTATATTGCTTTGTCATTGTTCTTTAGGCATGCATGTGTCTTATGTCTCAACTAACCTATTTGAGGTCAGAGACTACCAGTTGAAATCACACAGTTGTGACATTCTTTTCATCTTTCTTAGCGCTGCTCAGCCAATGGTGATTTTGAGGAATGGAAATGACTTGGGATCCTGTCCACCCTGAGTGTGGCAGTGCATTTGTAGAGTAAATGCTATCTGAAGCCATATGGGAAGATTAGTTTCCTGAGTTCGCATATTTATATTGTTGACCCAGTGATCCCATTTCTAGGAAGTTGTCCTAAGGAACCCAAAACACCAATCAGAAAGAACAGATGCACCCCTGTGTTCACAGCAGCACAATTTACAATAGCTAAGATCTGGAAATAGCGCAAGTGCCCATCAGTAGATGAGTGGATAAAAACTCTATGGTACATTTACACCATGGAATATTCTGCAGCAGTGAAAAAGAAGGATCTTTTACCCTTTGAGACAGCATGGACTGACCTGGAGAGTATTATGCTAAGTAAAATAAACCAGTCAGAGAAAGACAAGTATCACATGATCTCATTTATATGTGGAATCTAATGAACAAAATAAATTGATAAACAAAATAGATCCAGAGACATAGAAGCAATCTCAGAGGGAAGTTGAGGGTGGATGGGAAGGTGGGAAGAGCTTAACCAAAGAACTTATATGCACATATGTATAACATGTGGACATAGACAATACTGTGGTGAAGGCCTGGGATGGGGGCTAGAAGGGGTCAGTGGGGAAAAGGGGGAACATCTGTAATACTTTCAACAATAAAGGATATTCTTTTTACAGACAAAATCTACTCTTTTTGAGTAATTTTAAATTTAGAGAACTATTCATCTCTATAAGACAGATTTACCTCAACAAATGATTTCTAGTTACCCTTTTAGTCTGAAGAGTAGGTTTCCTCAAAAGGGCATCATATTTTCTTCACAACAATAGCTCCCTTTACTGGACTGAAACTCAGTAAACCATATGAAACCCTCTCCTGATGTGATAATCAGTCAACCATAGATCCTCAGGGAATTCCATCTAGTTGCTGGCACCTAGCGAGAAACATCACATAGGGCTCAGGGAAAGGACGAGACAAAGACCTTAATATTGTCTTTGAAGACCCAGGCTAGCCCACCTTCAGAAATTCACATTTGAAGGAGTTTATCTGTAGGAGAGTGAGATGAGGATGAGTTACCCCATCCCACATAGGATGAGAGAGATAGCTCAAAGTCAAGGACAGAAACAAAGATTATTGAAGAGAAGAAAACTAATGGCCCACTTAGCAATTAAGCCTTGAAAAAAAATTTAAATGATTTTATAGCATCCCTCCAGCTCAAATAGTCCACGATGTGAAAACACTCTAGTCAGGTTCATCTGGTTCCTATCCTGATTATTGTGATAGTACTAAGATACAGCAACTGGCCAATCATTTCTCTCTGTTATTTTACAAGGATTATAAATTAAACAAGGATGAATCATTTTACAAATGCTGGCATGTTTCCAAATTTTCACTACGAACATCACCAACAAAAATATCTTACGGTAACCAATTTTAGTAGATATTCTGCTCACATACTAATACTTCCTGAATTACACTCAACGTGAAGAAAGGCATTAAGCAATTTCAAAACAAAGTTATTCACAGTTACCTACCCTTGTTAACTGTAACATTATAGGGTTGGAAAGGAACACATCTTTGACTGAAAAAGAACATGCTCAAAGGCATACTTCCTACTTACACAAGCTTTGGCCTGTTCCCCATTCCACATGTTCCTGGCTAACATATCCTTAATATTTTTCCAGAAATAGGGGAGAGACCGGGCCAGTCTCTCCTGAAGAAATTCCTCCAATGTTCCCAGAAAGATTACAGCATCTCCTGAAATAATCCATAAATATGCATTCCCATAGGTTTTCACAATGACTTATATCCAAAATTAAGACTTTATCTCAAACATTTGACATTTAGGAACTATACCAAGTTCTGAGTTATTTCATATTTAGTAATTCCTCCAAATCTTTGAACAATGAAGAATGTCACTTATTATGTAGCCTGCTCATTCTTTGATCTTCCAATGTTTGCTTAGCTGCCAGTTGTATTTTTCAAAGTTATTGTATTATATAACTTTATAAATGGCTTTTATAACTGGTTGCCTCAAAGATTGATTCTCTAAAACATTGGGCCATTACACAATACATAATTCACTGAAAGAATACCTACTGTATGCCCATGCTACACTAGGCCTTAAGGATACAGAGATAAAAGTCTTAAGGAAAGTGATGAATACAATCATATAAAAATATATGAGGCTGATAGGGGACTATCAGTTGGGAATGAGCATGGAGAATGTCAGAGATTTCACTTGGGCATCTGAGTGGACACTGAAAGGATGAGTCATTCTGGTCAAAGAGTGAGAAAGAGGTAGGAGAGACAGTGGCTCCCTCATTAAACTTGAAGAAGTTTGATAAGGCTGGAAGTAAGGTGTGTGTTGAGGACAGGAGTGGAAAGATATGGGAGCAGAAAAGTAGACAAATTCCATGGTGGTACATTTACACCATGGAATACTATGCAGCAATAAAAAAGAAGGATCTCTTACCCTTTGAGACAATATGGAGGGACATGGAGATTATTATGCTGAGTGAAATAAGCCAGTCAGAGAAAGACAAGTATCACATGATCTCACTCATATGTGGAATCTTATAAATAAAATAAATTGTTGAACAAAATAGATCCAGAGACATAGAAACATGGAACAGACTATCAAATCTCAGAGGGAAGTCAGAGTTTGGTGGGTAGGCCGGCAGAGGTTAACCAAAGAACT
This sequence comes from Myotis brandtii, assembly GCF_000412655.1. Classification (NCBI taxonomy): domain Eukaryota; kingdom Metazoa; phylum Chordata; class Mammalia; order Chiroptera; family Vespertilionidae; genus Myotis; species Myotis brandtii. The sequence continues at coordinate 86,205 of NW_005366952.1, read as the reverse complement.
TGTATGCATACATGCATATCCCATGGACACAGACAATAGGGTTGCAAAGGCCTGGGGTGGGGAGTGGGGGAGGAGCTGTAAGGAGTCAATTTAGAGAAAAAAAGGGTACGTATGTAATACTTTCAACAATGAAGATTTAAAATTAATTAATTTTTTAAAAAAGAAAAGTAGACAAATTCTAGGTTATGAAGGGCCATGTATTCTTTGTATATTTTAAAAGCAAAATTTAAAAATAATTAAATACTTTTATGTAAGAAGGTAACATAAGTTTTCTTTATAAAGATAGAACTATGGATGCCACTATATGGAAAATTGAAATGGAAGTGAGGATAGAGAAAGGAGGGGCTGCAGTCAAGGACCCCAGTTAGGCGTTAGAAGCATCCAGATGAGAAGATAATGGTAGATTCAGATAACGTAGAGGAGATGGGCATGGAGCGGGTAGACCCAAACAACTTGAAGGAGAGCTAGAACTTGAGGTTTACTTTCCAGTATCTGCCTGGCTGTCTCGGTGGACAGCGATTCCTCTCACTGAGATAGCAAACATGAGAGGAGAGGTACACTCTACTGAGTTTAGCACTGGGTGTTATGAATTTGAGAAGCCTATGGTAAAACAAGGCACAATGCACAGTAGAGATCTGAACATGTGGCCTTAGATCTCCAGAAAGAAATCTAGAGTAGGAGTACAGAACTGTCATGAGCAGTTGTGTGGTGGGTCAGAAGAGAATGAGACCACCCACTCTAAGTGCTAGATCTCCAGAAAGAAATCTAGAGTAGGAGTACAGAATTGTCATGAGCAGTTGTGTGGTGGGTCAGAAAGAAGAGAATGAGACCACCCAGTCTAAGCGTGCGAGAGTAATAGAAAACTGGAAAATCCTATATAATAAAAGTGTAATATGCAAATCGACCAAAGGGCAGAATGACTGGTCGGAGGGGGGCAGGGCCAGTGAGCAGGAGCTGCCAGGCCAGCCAAGGCATGTGCCAGCAGGCAGAGGGAGGGAAAGGTGAGGGGGAGGGGTGGCGGTGACCAGCAGTGGCAGAGGGGTGCCCAGTCCCCTCCACAGAGGGATGCCAGACTGCGGCTTAGGCCTGCTCCCCACGGACAGCAGCAGGCCTAAGCCGTCATTCTGACATCCCCTGAGGGCTCCAAGACTGTGAGAGGGCACAGATGGTCTGAGGGACCCCCCCACCCCCCAGAGTGCATGAATTTTTGTGCACTGAGCCTCTAGTGCTGACATAGAAGGACACACGAGGAAAAGCCCTCAAAGGAGCATAATAAATGATTCATCTTGGAGGTGTAAACCAGGACAAACTGATGACTTGAGGCCATGGGACATGAGTCCCAAGAAGTGAAAACAGTAATAAGGGGCAGAGTAGACAACAAAAATTAGGGGAGAAGGTTTTATTGGCAATTGAATCCAGGAAGCCTGATTATTGTTGAGAAACCAGTGTGGTGGTTTGCTCCTCCTAATGGGGAAGGCAATCTGCTCCTTAAAACTGACTTGTACTAGAGTAACACTGCATGAAAATCACAGGCTTGGGAATCAGCCAGATCTGGGTTTGAATTCTGGTCTTGAGAAACCAGTGTGGTGGTTTGCTCCTCCTAATGGGAAGGCAATCTGCTCCTTAAAAACGGACTTGTCCTAGAGTAACACTGCATGAAAATCACAGGCTTGGGGATCGGCCAGATCTGGGTTTGAATTCTGGTTCCTCCAGTTACAAATTATATTTAAGTAGAGAAGTGGTTTGATCTCTGTGTGCCTCAGTTTTCTCCTCTCTAAAGAGGAATAAGAATAACTGTACAATAGGCTTATTTTGCATATTAAATTGAGATATTGTACATTAAAAATACCTAGTGCACTGTCTCACACAGAATAGTCAATCAATGTATTAGGTACATTTTTAGACACATATACTAGTAAGCACACATACATACATATCTGTCAAACCTAGAGAAGACTTCCACTTGAGTCTTTATTCCTCTACCGAATTTGAATATCGTCCTATGAGGCAAAGCCACATCTAAATAACAGCTTGAAGATTCATAGGAAATAAAATTAGCTCTTTTAGAAATATAGTCCTAGGGATTTTATCCTGATTCCTTGGAATTCTTCGTACACCTCACAGGGATGAGTGATTTGCTTGCAGACACTAGATAAATCCTACTAGCTTGTCATAAGCTTAAACACAGTAGATACTTATCTAATGAGTTTATTACCAAAAAAAAAGCCCACAAAAAACAAGAGTGCAAATACCCATTAAGCAATAAACTTTTCTCCTTAATTATGAATCTGACCTGAGACATAGAATTACCAAAAGCAGTCAAATAAATTATAATGTATGTCAAGCCCTAGGACTAAATGAAATTGGGCCAGGACCCTTCCCACCCCCTAAAAATAAGAGAGAAAGTTGTAAAATTTAATTTTTAAAAATATTTTTATGATTTTTAGAGAGAGAAGAAGAGGGAGAGAGAGAAAAACATCAATGTGAGAGCGATACATCAATCAGCCTCCTGCATGCCCACTACCGGGGTTCCAGCCTGCAACCCAGGCATGTGCCCTGACTGGGAATTGGACCAGCAACCTTTTGGTGCAGGGGATTAAGCCCAACCAACTGAGTCACACCAGCCAGGACATAAAATTTAATTTTAAAATGCAAGCTGAGCCCTGGCCATTATGCCCAGTGGTTAGAGAGTTGGCCCTACAGCAAAGGGTTATGGGTTTGATTCCTGGTCAAGGGCACATACTCTGGTTCCAGGTTGGATGCCTGGCCCTGGTCAGAGTGCATGCAGGAGGCAGCCAATATACGTGTCTCTCTCACATTGATGTTTCTCTCTCTCTCTCTCTCTCTCTCTCTCTCTCCTCCCCTCCTCCCTCCCTTCTTCTCTCTCTAAAGATCAATGGAAAAAAATATCCTTGGGTGAGGATTAATGAAAAAATGCAAGCTAAAGCCCTGTATGGTACTAGACTACTTCCTGGAACAGTTGTTCCATGTGATCAATGAAACCATTAAGGTAATATTAAGTTGGAGCAGGGGCATATTGTTTTTGTGATTTAATACATTTTGCTACTAGGTTACAGTAAAGGTTTCTTTCACATTTGTTCTAAGATAATATTTGTTACATGACATACCTGATTTTAAAGTATGCTATATTTACTTCCAGTAGATAAAAATAGTACGTATACATAAATGTGAAAAATAAACGCTTTAAGGACACAGATAAACCAAAGATGGGATGGATTTAAGGGTAAAAGCCTTTGGAGTCATTGGGGCATCCATGGCTCCTGCCACACAATGCAACAAAGTGGCTACAATCATACCCAGTGCAGATGTCGGCTGGCAACTCAGTTTATTCAGAAAATATCCTTTTCGCCACATTTGACTTCTATATAAAGAGGCACACACACAGAACCTAAGCAGTACACAATTCTGCAAATATATGGCATTAATTTTGCTTTACCACCTGACCTGCAACTCATTCAGAGCCAAACTGAAAGGACACTCTGAGAAAAATGAAGTTCTGTATAGGAAAAGAAAAAGGAAAATGGCTAGGAAAGGAATCACACTGAGTAGTATTGATAAGCAAGATTGATGGCTTCAGATTTCTCTTTGTGTTTACTGACAAAAGGCAGCATGCAGTAGCAGGCTTGGCTTGTCCCAGTGAAAAATGAAGCAGGGTTAGTAGGCTGCCTACACTTCCAAAAACGCTTTCTCCAAAACCAGCTATCTTTTCTCGGTCTAACATCTCCTATGCCCACTGGACGATACTCTGTCTTTGGTAACACAATTAGAATGTATACTCATTTTAATAAAAATACATGTGCATTTGTTTCAAGAAGAATAAGATCTTCTGAATAATGGCAGATGATTGTGGAAGATTTTATCCACAGTATCTATAGAGGATCTGTGCAGCCAAGTGTGCGTAGGAATTTTTGGAAAGGCAAAAATATCCCCACTCAAGTAGTTGGTATCACTAAACATCCATATCCTTCAAATACCAAAGGCTGAAAAATAAGCAGCTTCATAAAACAGGAGGGAAAAAAAAGAGGCCCATTCATAACCACAATCAAGCCTGAATAATTACCAATTTTGAATGTAAAGATCATTCAAATAAATGTAACTGATGGATCATCCACATAGGGTGCAAGTCAAAGTAAACAGACAGTCCACTTTAGAAAGTGTCTAGTGAATTGATTTAACAAGTTTAATGTGAGCATCAGTGTGGGGCTATTACTGAACGTAAGCTTTACTGATGTTATTTGTTCGCTTGGAAAAATACCGCTCTTTGGAATGAGCACATTAAGGCTAAAATTGCAGAGAAAACCCTATTACAACTTTATTGCTGGCAAATTGGAACCAAACCTTGTCTGTATATCAATTACTTAGAGTTACCACAGAGATAAATTCTTTTTTTTTTTTTTGTATAGGCTCAATCTTGAAGACAGTGATGAGAAACTCCTTATTATACCCTACCAACATCACTAGGTTTTCTTAGCAATTTCAAGAAATTGTCAATTAAGTTCTTTTTATTAGGTTCCAAAAGCTGTTAAGTCAAACACAAATCTATCATAAGGCTTGTAACAGCATGTTATTTAGGCACATTTCAATGCTTCACTCTTTCATTATCTACCTACCCCAATGCAACTGCAAAGTTCCAGTAAAGTAAAGCCATTTCTTCCTGATTATCTTAGGTTCACAGGAATTTGGAGTAAGTGGCCACTCATTTGTAGCAAGTGCTCTGCAGAACTCCCATTCTTATTAAAAGTGGGGGGTGGGGCAATAAGTTACATATATAAGGGAGAGATTGGATTCCAAAACCATTATAATGGAGAGAATGAGTTTGATGCAGTCATCAGGGTAGTAGCCACTCAAAAAGCATAAAGATTTTTAAAGTAGTATTTCAAGTGTGTCCATTTTTTTGCTGATATCACTTGTAAACTGTGAGACCATTAAGCAAATTGCAGTCATCAGGGTAGTAGCCACTCAAAAAGCATAAACATTTTTAAAGTAGTATTTCAAGTGTGTCCATTTTTTTTGGTGATATCACTTGTAAACTGTGAAACCATTAAGCAAACACTTCAAGTCATCCAGATGGCAACTGATGACAAAGCCACACCTTACCACAGCAGGGATTACAGAAACGTGTAAGCAATTGTCCTTCTTGCTCCCTGACCTAAAAAGGGTCAAATTCTTTGAGAGGACAATCCTGCAGGTTCCCAGGAAGAAGGAAAGAGTGAGAGCCAAACAATAGAGGTGCATAGAGGTCAGCCCCAGTGACAGCTGCTCCTTTGACCTTCTAGACAGACAAATGGGGCTTAATAGGAAAGAGACAAAAATGGCACATAATTCTAATGAATAAATATGGCCCAGCACTATTCAGGAGTCTTGCACTACAGGCATTCCACAACATCCATGCTTCCAATGAGAATGTGGTTTTTTTTTAAAGAATTAAAATGGAGTAAAGGCCATGAGCACCCCCCAAAGAATGCTATGTTCTTCAGTTTGACTCTTTAAAGCAATGGAGTAAAGGCCATGAGCACCCCCCAAAGAATGCTTATGTTCTTCAGTTTGACTCTTTGAAGCAATTTTGACAATGGGTTTCACTTTTGAAAAAAAGGCAACATTAATAAACAGTTCCTACGTAATTTTAAATCAATTGCCCCACTTACTAAATAAAAATGAGTACTATTTTTAATCTTCTAAAAATTACATCTCTACATAAAGATTTAAATCTTTATTTAACTTAGAAAAAAAAAAATCAACATTAATAAACAGTTCCTACATAATTTTAAATCAACTGCCCCACTTACTAAATAAAAATGAATACTATTTCTAATCTTCTAAAAAATTACATCTCTACATAAAGATTTAAATCTTTAACTTTTTTCCCAAGAAGTGTCACTCAGCAATTTGAGCTTGGCATCTTGGGACTGCAGCTAGTAGGGTCAGCTCACTTACACAATGTATATTCCAAGACAGGCAGTGCCGCAAACCCAATTCTAGAAGCGAGAGTTCCAAACCCAGAAACGGAAGTCAAGGAATAACGGGAAGAAAGCGTGGAAGCCACACTGAAAAGGCAACACATTTGCAAATTTCTGGAAGGCATAGGCTGTACTCTGACTTTCATTGCTGTGGTTTGGTAAGAATTCTCACTTTGTATTTAGGTTTCCACAGCATTGCTGTAGCCTGACTACTTGGTCACAGGCTAATGACATTTGAAGAGGAAGAAGGTCAAAGCTATCATTATGGTGGTGACAACCAATCACAGTGGGAAAAATAAGTTTTATTTATTACTCTTAATACAAGAAACCTTTACTGTGGGATATAATTGCACTGTCACTACACACCAGAGATTTTTAATCCCCAATCATCTCAACATATTTTACAGTTCATTACCTTTCCAGCTAGATATTGCAGGAAGGACTCTCCTGAGCCTATACAAAAGCATTAAAAAATCTACTATTTTTACACTCATATTTCAACCATGCAAAATACGGAATAGGGAGTTTGAAACAGAAGCTAAAATTTTGTACATTTCAAATGAACACTGGAATGAAAACATACATCTGATAATCAATTTCAAATCCCTCCACTAAATATTAGAACTTCTACATTTCTGAATCATTGAAAGCAGTGGAGGCTGCATAACATACAGGTTAGGATTTTAAATAAGTTTTATGACAACCAACATGGCAGTGTCCAGACTAAGCAAGACAGACTACACACCTTGCCAAGACACGAAGTTTGCCTTTAGGAAGAGATTGCCTGTTATGATTCTCATAAGTTCTAATAAGTGTCACTGCGGAAAGGTAAGCGGTTGTATCGCTGTGAATTTTGCTCCGTAAAAACCTATCACTTGCAGTCATTTTTCACACATTGTAGCTCATGCGTCTTGCTCTGCGTGGACTGAATTTAGACTTCATCACCATTTCACCATGACAGTTGTCTAGTTAGCGAAACTACATCATAAAAATACAATCCACTTTTTACACACTTCTGGATCCTGCAAATGCTGCTCTTTTGGATTTGGGGCGCTTGCCCTTGCAGTTCTATAATGAACTTGAGAATGGACACTGAGATGAACTTACATTCTCTAGAGCCCTTACCTAGCAACCCACACTTCACTATTAAGGATAATTTCCGCAAAGTCACTTCTTAAAAGCGCTCTTATTTAAATATGACTTTTTATTTGGATATTGTGACAAGTATACACTAGAATGTAGTCATTTTATCAACTTGCAGTAAATTTCCCCCCAAAATAATACGAATTTACAGAAAAACCTGCCTTAGTGCAAAATGCCATGCTGTTATTACAAGTTGTAGTTGCCGGGATCATAAAGAGTTTTCCACTGTCAGCATTTTTTAAAGCACACCAATGTCTCTATTTCAAAATAACTAAGTGCAAAGATTTTTTTCTTGTATTTGAATAAAGGAAAAAGGCATTCTGAATATTTCTAAAGCTCTCATCAGAGAAAATAAGGATCAATGCCCTCCATTCATAATGAGTTACCTGAACTACTGAAAGGTGTGGCTGGCTTCCCGACAGAGCTGAAACCTGAAATTCCTCTATATCTGCAAAAGTATTTACAGCACACACAAAAAAAGGAAAATTAAAAGCTAATGAATCAAATTAACACAGGTTAACAATGGGGGGTGGTGAAGAATGGATAGCAAAATATTTACCCAGTATTTATATTTTAGAATATAAAGAAACTTGCACAAATAGAACATTAGGACATTCTACCTCCATAGATTAATGAGTCTGCTATTCCAATCTGTTGAGCAGGCCAAGCTCAAAGTAAGTTCTCAGTCATTAAAGTTCAGAAGGTAGAGAAGAGATGAGCTGGGCTGAACTATGACATGAAATGGGTGCTGTGCTGCTGTCACCCAGTCAGGTTACCCCAGGTGGTCTTTGCCACAATCCTCCGGGGTGGCCATGAACAGTCTTAGTTCCATAGATGAGGAAACCAAGGCTCAGAGCATTTCATAAACTTGCCCTCGGTTACAAAGCTGGTTAGTGGCAGAGTCACGCTCAGATCTCGTCAGATAATTTCCAAATTTATATTCTCATGGCCAACTATAAATCTGCTGAAGGTAAGAAGAACTACAGCTATAAGGCAAGCTATGTTTTTGTTTGTTTTTAAGGATAATGGAAATTAGTGGTCCCACTAGATAACAAAAAATTAAAATACGGTTTTATGCTGATCCTGTACATTGTCTAGAAAGCTTAAACTTATGACTTGTTCCACTACTTTTAAAAAATTCAACAGAGCATGAGATAGTTTTGGAATTCCTGTGAACATAAGAATTGTGGCAGGAAAGTGTTTACTTTGACAGACAACCAGACATGACTTAGATGAGACTGTAGTGGGTCCCCATGACAGATGGTTTCGCTCTACAAAACTTAAATCTGGGCTGGAAACTGCTCACTGCCTTACTCAAGAACATTTCTTGTGAATGACTGCAGATGTACAGAGCATATTCATGTCATGTTCTCTTTTTAGTCTGGTATCTTACTCCTGGTAGAAATTTAGATGATCAATAATTTAAAATAACCTTATTTTCAATAGGCTATTTTAAAGGAATCTAGTATCTTGGCAACAGATACTACTGCAGAACCAGCTAAGAGGAACATACCTGGTTGAGGGGAGCAGGGAGAAGAATGACTATGGAATAAGAGGGTTGGCCAGAGCCCTACAGCACATGTGTTAAGCACTCTCAGTCTTAAAATAGATGATCTGGTTTTGAATTGTGGTTCTTCTGACTGACTAGTTCTGTACCTTCAGGATTAAATGAGGTAACCCGTGCAGCTTGGCACACAGGAATAATGACTTAATAAATAATATTAGTTATCAATATTATTCTCAAACCAGGCTGATCATCATAGCTGCCTAGACTTCTACTGGATATTCTGAGTCAGATAGTGTGCCTGAGTCTACAGGTGCTATTTCATAAAAGCTTTTCAGCTGAATCAGGAGAGCTGCCAAGGTTAGGAACAAATGGCCTAGAGCTATGGTTTACAAACAGCTCTTTACGTATTTTGTTTATAGGTCAAGGTGAAATTTCCTCATACCAAAAAGAAAAAAAAGAGTTGAAAAGCATTAGTCTACAGGAAAATCACTTGTCCCCCAAACAAGTGCAAAGACAAGGTCAGAAGAAAGAATACAGGCAAGGGATGTCCACTCTGGCTGACAAATATAGGGCAGCCTTTACTCCTGCGTGGCTGCATCTGCGTTTCAGCTTCCAGTATGGCGTGCCGGACATGGACAAGCAGTGGGAGTCTCTGGTAATGTGGTGTAGTAGGAACAGTAGAACTGAACAATTAGAGTATTCAAATATTGGCGGTACCACACAGGGCCCATGTGGTCTCAGGGTCTACTTCTCTTCTATTTCATCTGTAAAATGGAGTTACTGATATACCCTGAGTTTGTAGGGGATGACGTTAAAATAAAGTAATACACACACACACACACACACACACACACACACACACACATTAAGGCTTCAGATAAATGTAAGGTGGTTTGATTTTTACATTGCATCTATGAGATATGAAGTCCAACATGGCAGAGGAACAAGCATTGCATCTGCCACTATTATCTGAAGGCAGTTTCTAGTCTAGAAGCATCACACAGTCCAGATGACAAAACGCCCGGATATCTTTTGAGCCAGATCAACCCTAGATACTGTGAATGAAAAAAGGGAATGTAAACTAGCTAAAAATAGAAAATATTTTTAAAACTTCCAATGCATTTGTCAAGCTACCTCGATATGTTTGGAGAAAGTGGAAGGCATAGGCCTGGAACAGATGGGAAGTCAAACGCAAATTACAGCAATGGGCACCAACCCAAAATGGTGACAATCCTAATGGGATTGTATTTCTCTTTGGTGTGTAATTTTGTAAATAAATGTAGATGTCAATAAAATTGAAAAGTTTTATTGACATCTACATTTTTCCAGAGAGAAGGCCTAGTGCAAAAGAGGCCCCAACATGAGTATAAATTCCAACAAGCCAACATGCAACAGAGGCGAAGTATGTTGGACTGAGAGACCTTCTAGGAAAAGCAGTTTTCACCTTCCTTTATTCCTTTCTAGACAGTAATTAATCAATTAAATTTTTAAGAGCAATTAGTCTTTTTTTCTGTTCTTTAGAGAACTAACATTAATTATGTTTTAGACTAATATTGATGCTAAAAATATATACAAGTTTTCTCCAAAGTATTGCTTTCTCCTCCCCTCCCTTTTCTCCTGGAAAGTCCTAACTCATCTTTCAGGCTTCAGCTTGAACTTCAGACCCTCTAGAAGGCGTCTCTAAACCCCCAAAGTTCTTAGATGCTCTGGGCCCAATATAGGGTTTATGCTCTACTCAGATGTCATGCATGGCACTAGCCTCCCCAGGGACAGGACCTCAGCTTCCGGCAGCAGAGAGAGTCTCCCAATTCCCAGCACACAGACAAGACTCCTGACTGAATGCTGATAGTAGGAGTGAATGGTTCCCCAAGTGTTCAAACTACAGGCTCACCTGGGAATTGGTTAAAAATGCAAACGTTTCAATCTCATGCCAGACCAACTGAATCCTAACTCTAGAAGAAGGGCCCACGTGACTAAGAAGCCCACCAGGTGATTCCGATGCATGCTGAACTGAAACACTGGAGTAGGTATGAAAAAAAAAAGTAGTGCTAGGCATTGTTTAGAATATCTCAGAGAGAGCAGCGTAGCAATTATGGCTAAATAGATATCCTATTGTGCATTATTCTCTCGATGAACTTTCTCATGAGGCTTTCCCTCTTCCATGAAATTATTAATTTATTATCCTTTGAGGACACAGGAGCACAGAAAAGTTCAAAGTTAGTAATGATTTTTGGTAGCTGCACGGTAAAAACAAACAAAAATAAATAAAATCTTAGCCTTTATCATTTACCTGCCTATAGAGGTTATTGGATCAACACTAAGAAAAACAGACTTTTAAAAGCCCCCTAACTTTGTTCCTATGTCAAAATTGTAATCAAAATGCACTTCAAGTTGAAAGCCTTCAAGTGGAGAATGTAGACTACAGAAAGCAGATTTTTAAGGAATACTCATTTTGATCAGTTTTTCCCCCACTCAAACTAAATACTGTATGCATTTCTGTATCACTTAATGCTATAGCATTTCATAAAGAACAATATATTATAGAAAATACCTTCATAGCATACTTCTTTAAATTTACCTTGGAGCAATATATAATACTACAAATTATATCTGAAACAGCTACTTAGATTTGCTCGTAAGAGACTGGAGTGATTATTCACTAAAACTCTTTCATGAATTGAAAAGTCATTAAGAGATTAGAAAATAATAATATGACTCTAAGGTGATTTTAGTATTTTGAATAATGTTGCTGCACCTGAACCTCTCTCTTTTCCTTTCTTACCTTCTTTTTAGCTTACTTTGACTAGGACGTTTGAAAAGGCTAAGAATGAAAAATGATTCACTAGCTCATTTCTGTTTTTATAAGAAATCTCTGCAGACCCAAACACCACCATATATTTTCCACCTGAGTTGTGGAAAGAACCATCATTAGGAATTTTATTACAAATGGGCACTTACTTATGCATCACTTTCATGGAAGAAAAAAATAAGACAGGTGATCATAGAGAACTCTGAAATTCTCAGGGCTTCCTGCCTCTCACAGCACAAGCATTCAACACTTCTGCTGTCAAACGTAGGAAATCAAATTCATCTTGAAGTTGAGGAGGTAACAGTAAACCAAAGTATGCCTTCTGTTATTCTTTTCTAATTCTCAATACCATTCTTTTTCTAGAATTTGTTCTGCTGGGTTTGGATCATATTTTTCTTCTCCAAAAGAACGAACATTGAAATTTGATAATATGACTACAACAACATCACAGCTTCCTCTGAGTTATTAATGTATCAATTTGAAAACAAAACCCTATAAAGGAGTTCTAAGGAGTCTGTTATCAGAGTTGCTACTTGCAAGGGTTTATAAATGGAGAAGTTTGCCCTTTATTTAAAACATGAAACTATTTTCATGTCACATCAATATGCATGTCTACAAGCTTGTTTAAGGAAACTGTTCACCATGCAAAGTTTTAAATGCACGGTATCAAAGAATAATTTTTGACATTTTGATTCATACATGCTTATAAAGCTCCAAGACAACATGGTTTAATTATAAAACATATTTCTACTGCCTTAGTCATGCCAATTAAATTTGATTGGATACTTTCTTTATTCAACAAGCCCCTTTCATGTCATTTTAATTTACTGTCAAAGCAGCCTGAATATTGGAAACTAAATTATTTACTACAGCCCATAAGCCAATAATGTTCCATTTGTCTCGTACAGAGGGAGACTAGGCTAACAAGATTATTAAGGACATTACTTGTAATAGCGAATGTCCTTCACTTTATTTGAGCTTCATGCTGTGCTTTCAGAGATCATACTTCAAAAGAGCTCCATTTCATTCCGTCACAGAACCTCTGATATAAATTATTCTCCACTCTCTTTGTAATATTCTGATCATAGAGAAAGTGGACCCAATATTGTGGGGTTGAAATGGAGGCACCGTCTCTTCTAAGATAGCTACATAGTGTATTTGTGTTAAACACCTCTGATGCACTCCCTTGTGCCAAGGCTGTAAAACAGAGTGAAATCAGTAGAATTTATCTCATAGTCATAATATTTTGCACATTAAATTCACAAAAGCATTTTGTTTTCATCGTCTTGAATGCAAACAATGCTTCTAAGATTCTCAGATATATTAGTAAATCTGCAATCTTAGTTTTCAGAAAATCGTAGAGTTCAGTAGGCATTATATATTGGACAAATACTTCATGCAGAGCTCCATTATTATGAAATCCTAGAAATGAATTAAAATGTCTCAAGCAGAAGCACTCTTAAAGGCAAGGGGAATAAACAGAGCTGTAGTAAACTAATGTGCCCATGGTCCTAGGGAATTCTGCTGAGGTCAGCCTCATGCTAAGACTTATTTAACATCTTCATTAGTGGTCTGGAGAGGAAAGAAACACATCAATTATAATCACAAATGGCAATTAATTGGGGAGTGTTGTAATTATTAGTATAAAAATGAAAAATAACACTAAGAGGGCTGCAGAGGCCAAACCTACAGAAAAAAAAAATTCTAAAATGGCAACTGATGAGTAAATTAAAAGGCTATACCGGAGCAGAAATATTAAGTCCCAAAGAGGTGCTTGGAAACAACATTTTAAAAGATCACAAAGTGATGTCAGAGTAGGATCCAGCTGTAAAACAACTCAAAATAATGGCCACAAGCGGGTAGCGGGTGGGGTGGGAGTGATGTGGTCTCCCAGGTGAGGAGCAAAGCAGAACTGTCAACTCTAAGGGAAATAACGGGGAAAACAAATGCTCCTTGACTTCCACAATAGTCAGAGATTATTCAAGAAGAATATTAACCCAAAAAAGGTAAAATAATATATTTTACAATAAATAAGTGCTTATTCTAGCTCAATGATGAATGAAAATTTCAGAGACTACTGTGTCAGAGGAAGGCTTTATTTCATGTAATGAAATCAGACAATGATTCTTTTTATGTGCCTCATACTCACAGTGCTCCAAAAATGATTTAATAAGGCTTAGAGAGGCATATGAAATATAAAATTAAAAGTGGGTGAGAGAGCAAAAAAAGAAAAATAACAGTGGGGAAACAAAATGGAGCCAGGAATTAGTCTGATAGAATTTATTTTGCTTTTAAACCAGATAAATGTTGAGTTGTAATCTACGCCATTCTGTAAAGGAGTGCTCAGAGCAAAGTGCTCCAGATTTCCAAGTGAACCAATATAATTCCTGAATAACACACGCTAGATACCCTGTGCTGGAATACCTTGGAGATATTGCGGGTTCATTCCAGACCACCACAATAAAGTGAGGATAGCAATAAAGCAAGTCCTAATATTTTGCTGGTGGAGGGTCTTGCTTCAATTTGTAAAAAATAAAAAAATAAAAAAATGCAACATCTTTGAAATGCAATAAAGGGGAGCACAATAAAACAAGGTATGTCTGGATATCACAAAAGATTATCAAATAAATTCTCTTTCTAAAATGCATGCTTCTATGTGAGGCAAATAATTCTACCAAAAGAATAGAAAGAATTACATTGTGCAATTGATGTAAAGCACATTTTCTTCAGTAATGTGAAATAAGCTATTTAGTCGTGCTTTGACCATTAAGCAATCAACCATCTTTTGAAAAAGGAAAATATAGTAGGGCCGTAGCCACATCTGAGGGGTTCTATACGCTATGGTTAAAAGCAATGCGTTCTCTCATAAGTTTTTCTTCAGTTACTGCACTGTTTAACTCAATTATAAAAAGAAAATCTATTTCTAATTTTGTTGAAGTAAATGCTTGGGAAGGGAGCAAATTGCACTTTCTAGGCAATAGGTCTCAATTTTGAGGCTGAAGAGCACAAGGTGACACCCCTGCATCCAGCGCAGATCTATGCAATCATGGGCACATATTTCAAGGCAAATGCAGCTCTAATGTTTATGTTAAAAACAATAGGTTATGACAGCAGTCAGACGTTCTATATCCCTCAAGTGTTGAAAATAAATTGTTTCTTTTTGCACACCAGAGATGGAGATTACCAAGGTGAAGCATGACAGAAAATTTGTAGAAAATGATCTTGTCTGTAAGCAAGGCTTGCTTCCTGGTACTGGTTGATAAAAGCAGTACCCCACGGGCCACTGTGTGTTGCTTTAATGAGTCAAATGACAACGAATTTTGAACAAATAGCCTTGAAAAAAAATGGGTTCCTTGTTACCTGTCTTCTACTGAAATTCTACTCACATATAAAATGACAAAGATTTTAATTCAAACAGATCCTAGAGACAAGTTTTTATTTACTCTTAAGATGGTGGTAAGCCTGGCACAGGTCGGGTTCTCAGTAATTATCTGTTACGTACATGTACACATTGGTTCTAGGTAAACTCAAACCTTTCCCCTACTGGGCCATCCCTTCTTCTATGGAAACTCCCTTTATCACTTAACTAAAAGAAAGCCAGTATTTCTCAATACCAACACACTGAGAAGTCCTCTCACCTTTTCTCCCCTCAAAGCCCCAGGAAGAACAAAAAAGAAAAAAAAAATAATGTGAGGCCAAATATCCACCATTTTTAAAAAGATATAAACCTGCTGATATCATTGTGGCTCAACTAAGCCCTCTAAATTCTTGATCACATACTTTGAAGACTGACATCCCTCGCACCTGAAGGACATCTGATGAGCAGCAGTGATTTATTATGACTCTCAGGACCTTGTACAACTTGCAGAAGTTGAGACTTTGCCCCAACTTGTGTACATATTAGTTACAGCTGACTAAATTACCAGACATTACACATGAAGCAAGACTTTCCATATTCATTTTATATGCCATGCTGTGATTTATTCCTCCATTATTAGACCATTTGCCTTGGTAAAAGAGCTAATTACTAAATCCACTAACACAAATGGGAAGAACTAACTCATCACACTGCCCCACTAGGTAAAAGTTACAAGAAGAATTTCATTACAGCCTTGATTCAATTATACTATGATTTCATTTCAATAATATATGTATGCAGATAGTATCATATTTTGTCATTTTAATTTCTTAAGACTTTTGAAATAACAGTGGCAGAAAATTAAATAAGACATTAAATTTAGGTCATTCAAACTACTTGAATTTTCTAAATGCAGGATTCATTTTCCTTTTGTACCATGGATCTTCCTGATCCATGATCAATTTAATCTGAAAACTTAAACATAACCATTAATAGTTTATTCAGGGAAGTTTATGTTTCATAATATTTGTCTACAGGACTACAGAGAATAGAAATAGAAACCAACTAAATATAAAAATCAAGAAAATGTTATTGATTAAATGACTACTTTTTAAAAAGATATATATTTTTATTGATTTCAGAGAGGAAAGGAGAGGGGAAAAAAGATAGAAACATCAATGATGAGAGAGAATCATTGATTGGCTGCCTTTTGCATGCCTCACTCTGGGGAGATCGAGCCCACAACCCGGGCATGTGCCCTGACCAGGAATCGAACTGTGACCTCCCGGTTCATAGGTTGAAGCTCAACCACTGCGCCATGCCAGTCGGGTTAAATAACTACATTTTTAACTCATTAAATCATTTTCCATTTATATGCATGCTGACATAATTAATTACCCCTGTACTTCCTATTTGAAAGTTATCAATATCAGCTCAAACATTTATAATCCTAGAATTGTCTGGGATATGCAGGAAATAAGCTTACAATCTCCAAAATTTCCTGGAGTTAACATCGATATTTCTTAGCTCCAAATTGAAGGTGGACAAAGGTATGCCTTACAGACTTCTGATTTATCAATTGTGTGTCTTCCCAAAACATGATACTTCATTTTCCATGAGCTGACCAATGTTTTAATTTCTTTTTCTTTTTTTTTGTATTTCATTTTGAATAATGTGCTATGAATTCACAAGATTAGATTCTTTATGCAAGGGCAGAAATGCACACTATATTCTGCTGTAAAATGAGAAAAGCCAAGCATGTATAAATATATTGTAAAGATATGTATTTTAATGTTGTAATTATAGTGTATGCAAAATGCATAGTATATATACTGCATTCAAACATTTTAATATATATATCTTCTTTATGTAAATATCTATGCATAAAGTTCTATAAATAAAATTGCAAGATAGAGTGAATAACATTTCAAAATAGAAAATATGTTATGCAAATATATAGACATATATGTATTCATGTATATTTTCTTGATTGAACTTTATATACTACCCTCCATTTTGACTGAAACAGTGAAATAACTAGCATGTTGCCTCTCTGAAGCCGAAAGCAATTTCCTTTTCTAATTTTAGTTATGCAAAGCCTATGGGCATCATCAGCATTTAGTAATTAGTTTTATAATTACTGCTGTTTTGCTCACTGTCATTCAATTTTTCTTACAACATGGTCTGGGATTGAAACATCCCACATCCACAGCTGTGTAAATTGCTATCCATTTATAAGGCAAAAAA
Organism: Myotis brandtii; assembly: GCF_000412655.1. Classification (NCBI taxonomy): domain Eukaryota; kingdom Metazoa; phylum Chordata; class Mammalia; order Chiroptera; family Vespertilionidae; genus Myotis; species Myotis brandtii. Next base: position 69,163 of record NW_005366952.1, on the reverse strand, counting down.
AAGTAACATTCCACATACATCATTATTCAGTCAAGAATGTGTTGCTGGCACTTAGGTGATGCCTTGGGTGCATAAGCTGCCCACTAAAATGCCAAGAAAAAATGGCCTTCCAAGTTCCAGGGCATGCTGTCTAACAAGGCAGAGAGAGAACATGGAAGCTGCCAGATGAGTGAGGGACATCAAAGAGTCTGAGGAAAAATACAAGAAATCTAAAGTTCGCGATGTCAAGGCAAGCATTTACAATGTTCAGTAACATTACTTTCTTTCTAGAGGAAGGAAGAAATGAACATATGCATACGTCTCTGTAGTTGTTCTGCTATGTTAAAAGCTGTTGTTTCTTCTAAAGGTTAACCAAAGCCTAAGAAAGGTTTTTATCATGATAGATTCAATTTTCTTAAGTCCCACTGAAAAAAGTCAAAATCCAGCTTACTACTTGGGTACTTCAGTTTACTTTAGCTAATAAATTGTACAATCAAAACACAGATCTCTCTCTCCTAAGGACTGAAACATTAAAAGCTAACCAACTTTTGTATAATGTTGCTGTGGTAAATATAAACTTAAAAACCCTCTCCAAGAAACTCGGAGCATTCATTAAATATACCGTTGACTATACTATTCATGGTTACATTCTCTTAAGATTTGTGGAAAATTAAAACAAAATGACTATGAGTCTCATTTCATAGACTAACGTCTTTAGGCCAGACCTAGGGATGTTGATCAATAATGTCCCAGGGAGTTGGCTTCAAAACTCCCTGTCAACCTCAGGACACCGTAGCCTTGGGAAGACACAGTAACCGGCCCCAAAATTAAAAGCCCATCTAAACCTGACCAAGTCACTCAGTGCCTATGTCCCTTATTTTCCCAGCAGTACAACTGTAGAGGACTGGCCCTTCTTCACAGGATCGACAAGTGGCTGAGGTAGGATGAGAACTTTCTCCATGTAGCTACAAAGGTTCCAGATGCTATCCTTTAGACCTATGGCTACAGGGAAGGGCATGGGACAGGATTGTTCTTTAACTTAATAAGCAACTCACTGCACCTGCTGTAGGAAGCTCTCACAAATGCTTTCTAGATTTTTTTTAAATTCCCACTGAATGATATGTTTTTATTGATTTTTAGAGAGAGAGAGGAAGGGAAAGGAAGGGAGGG
>NW_005366952.1:31289-67732 GCF_000412655.1 Myotis brandtii | reverse complement strand
GAGAGAGAGAGAGAGAGAGAGAGAGAGAAACATTGATGTGAGAGAGAAACATCTATCTGTTGCCTCCTGCATGTGTCTCATTTGGGGGTCAAACCCATAACCCCACAACTTAGGTATGTGCCCTGACCAGGAATCAAACCTTCAGTCTTTTGGTGTACAGGAAGATGCTCCAACCAACTGAACCACCTGACCAGGGCTAGATTTTTAGATTTTTTTTTAAAATATCAAATGGGTTATTTCTATAAATAAATTACAAATGTTTAAAGAGCAAAAATTTATCTTCTATTTATTTTCTATCTCTAAGCACGAAGAACACATGGCAGATGGTTAATATATACTCTTTATTCTAAATGAATAAATAAAACTACAATGGGGTAATATGAAGAAGAAAAACTGCTAATAACCTAAAGGCTTTCACCGGAGAGTTGTTCTGTGACACCCAGGAGGAAGCCAGAACTAGAGGTGAGACTAAATGAGAGAACCAGATGGCCAGGTGGGAGGCTGGAGCTTCACCCCACCACTTCTGAGCAAAGAACAAGCACCTAAAACTCTTTTCTTCTTTGATTCTTTTCCAGGGGAGACAGCAAATTCCTTAAGGACAGAGACAAAGCAGAACCAACCCTGGGGCTGGGCTACGAAACCACCAATTAAGATGACTGAAGGATGCACCAAATAGAAGCTAAGTAGTTCTGAGGGTTATTCCAACAAAACATTCCTTATCCTGTATTCAAGATACACTTGTGCCCAAAGATTCATTTGATCTAGGGTTTCTGAGAGTGACAAGAAATCCTGATTTTAAACTTATCTCCTCGTGAACTGAATGAGAGTAGATTTGGACCAAATATTTCAAATCTAATATTCAAATATTTCTTTTTCAAAACTCTGTCTGTATTTGAGCATATGTGTGTGTCTGTGTATACCATCTGCTTACAGGTTTGCTGGTATCTTTTCCCAGCTTTTATTGTCTCTCTCAAATAAAAGTCATAAAAGCACACTGGCGTGTTCTTCAAGGAAGGAATAACAGAGTGGTCGGTTTTACTGTTGCCACAGTGATTACAGGCTGCATTTTCCTTAACCTGCTAGTTGCAGATTGCTAAGTGAATGAAAAAAGAAAATCCATAAACTGAACAAAAGCTAAAGAGATCAACTGTTATTTAAGGAACAAAAAGGCTACCAATCCCCACTCCTCACTCATAATAACTCGTAATTAATGCATGCAGGTAGAAGGAGGCCAAACAAAGGACAAACGAAAGAATAGATGTTTCTCTTTAACACATTTACACAGAAATTAATGAAGTTTAAAGGTGTCCTTGGCAGGAATGGGGGGAGGGGGCAGAGGGATTCATTCATCAGAGTTATTGTAAACTTGAGAAACGTGGACAATTTTAAATTTATTTAGAAAAACAAATGTAACTATCAATGCACAACTCATCATTTACACACTTGACGGAATGAATTATTTTCTACATGTTGTTTTATCTAGTTTCTAGCTTACAAGTTAAATTTTGTGTATTACATTTTCTTCCTTTGCCACTGAAGACATAACTGGAATGCCAAATCTATTCAAGGCATCAGAAAGTCTTGTTAGCAAAGCCTCTTATGAAGCCGAATGTTTACAGAAAGCAAACTGCAACACAACAATCAAGAAACAACTATGGGAATTTAGTAATAGTGATAGAACTTGAAATCTACTGTAACTTGCTATTTATACATATAGATTTCTGCACTGAGAGTTAACCTGCTAATTTTCTAAACAGACCAAGTAAACTTATGCAAACATTGTCTGTTTCTTTTTGACAAAGAAGGGAGTCGGCACAAAGTGCAGCGACTGTGTAGAGTGTGCCCGGGTCTGGGAACCAGGGCCCCAGTTGTCTTACCCAGCAACTCTCTCTCCACTCTCCAATCCAGGTCTGGTTGGTTAGGACTGAAGTGAATACGGGAGAGAAATAAACACAGTAAGTGATTAGAAGTCAGCTACACTAAACATTAAAACTGCTAAGGGAAAAGCCATTTAATAAAGTGCATCTAGGAGAAACACATCTGTAATCACAAAGGCACCCACAGTTTCTTTATAAATCTTTGACAATAATTTTAATCAACAACCTAATTCCTATCACATCATGAGAGGGCGGGCTTTGGGAAAAGACGGTAATGCTGGGGACAATCGAGAGGGCAGGAAAGAGGAAGCCGAATATGCGATGGAGGGATTCCATTTAAAAGAGCCACAGGCGTGAGTCCACAGGAGCTGAGCAGGCCTGCTGAGGGCAAGACATCGTGGGCATCACTCGTTCATAAGATCGCCGGGAGTAGGAGCCAATTCAAGGGCACATAACACATTCCAAAATTCTCTCAGTCTGCTTCTTGAAAAATTTAGAAATTTACTTTTACATCCACCTGAAGCATATACATGTTTATAGAAAGTATCAGAAAAGTAATCATCAAATTTTTTTTTAAAAAAAGAATAGCCATCAGCCCTGGCCAGTGGTGTCTAGTGGTTAGTGCAGTGGCCCCCACATTGAAGGGTGAAGGGTTTGATTCCAGGTCAACGGCACAAACCTGGGATGCAAGTTCAATCTCCAGCCTGGTCAGGGTGCATGTGAAATTAATATGTCTTCCTCCCATGGATGTTTCTCTCTATATCTATTTCTCTCTCTCTCTTGCCTTCTCTTCCACTCACACAGTAAGTGATTAGAAGTCAGCTACACTAAACATTAAAACTGCTAAGGGAAAAGCCATTTAATAAAGTGCATCTAGGAGAAACACATCTGTAATCACAAAGGCACCCACAGTTTCTTTATAAATCTTTGACAATAATTTTAATCAACAGCCTAATTCCTATAACATCATGAGAGGGCGGGCTTTGGGAAAAGACGGTAATGCTGGGGACAATCGAGAGGGCAGGAAAGAGGAAGCCGAATATGCGATGGAGGGATTCCACTTAAAAGAGCCACAGGCGTGAGTCCACAGGAGCTGAGCAGGCCTGTTGAGGGCAAGACATCATGGGTATCACTCGTTCATAAGATCGCCGGGAGTAGGAGCCAATTCAAGGGCACATAACACATTCCAAAATTCTCTCAGTCTACTTCTTGAAAAATTTAGAAATTTACTTTTACATCCACCTGAAGCATATACATGTTTATAGAAAGTATCAGAAAAGTAATCATCATTTTTTTTAAAAGAATAGCCACCAGCCCTGGCCAGTGGTGTCTAGTGGTTAGTGCACTGGCTCCCACATTGAAGGGTGAAGGGTTTGATTCCAGGTCAAGGGCACAAACCTGGGATGCAAGTTCGATCTCCAGCCTGGTCAGGGTGCATGTGAAATCAATATGTCTTCCTCCCATGAATGTTTCTCTATCTATTTCTCTCTCTCTCTCTCTCTCTCTCTCTCTCTCTCTCTCTCTCTCTCTTGCCTTCTCTTCCACTCTCTCTAAAAATCAATGGGAAAATATCTCGGGGTGAGGACTAACAACAACAACAACAGCAACAACAAAATACCCACCAGAAGAAATTTCTCTGGAAAATTGAAGAAAGGTGCTGGCAAATAAAAAATAGATTTTTAGAACTTTCAAGAACTCTTTTAACTTAAATATATGTTTTAGTGTTTTGCTATCTCTAAGACTTCTTTCCATTAGTGCTGTATCCAATACACATTTGAATTAGCACCATATTTTTATCTGGTTAAAAATCATTTTATGCATCAGAAACGCACATTTTTTAAAAAAAGTCTTCTCAAAGAGTCTGAATAAGAATAATACAAAAGAGGCAGACCAGCATAATTGTTTTTCATTATATTTGATAGCACAGAATTAATGTGCTCAGATGCCAGTAACTACAACTCTTTATCAAAATAGATTTCAAGTGAATTAAGTACCGTAAGTATGAAATTTCTTTAAGACGCTTTAGGAAAGAAAAGATCACCCCCAAATCCTTTCTCTAACTGCTAATAGCTATTATATCTAATGGCTCTAAATGTTAAAGGGTTAAAATAGGCATAAATTAACTTTATTGTCAATCATTATATACAGAAGAATAATTAACTCAGTATGTTTATTTATCTACTTTTGCTACTTGATTAAATGAATGATTGATGACAGGTTCCTTGTTTTCTTTTCTTCCTTTGTGTCAGTATAAATGATCAGTATGAAACTAAACGCTGACATTAAAATGAAATCATTAGCGACCAAATGCAGGCCCTCTTACATGCAAGAGCTCTGTCTCCTTCACTATGAGAAACCTAATCGGATCCCCTCAGGCCCCCAAACGGACGTATAACACAGATGGACTTCTCCTGGATCTCCACTAATTCTGCTCTGTCTAGAATTATGCTAAAGGCCATTCATTTCTTTTAAAGTCATTTTAAATAAAGCGAATTTACAGCCTTCTGGGTTCACTGCCGGTCAATTTTCTGAACTATGTCACTGTTTGGCATTTGTGGTCTTACTAGAACTAACAAATATCAGGAAGTCCTTGAGGTAGACTCATTCGAAATTAAAATATCAAATGAATGACAAATGATCACTGAAGACATTTTATTAGTCTAGGATACGTAATAATTTGATAACTTTTGAAAAGGTTATTAGTTCTAGTGCTCTGCAAATCAGGTGGCTAACATTAGCAGCAGTGACCTATCGCATAGGATCAATATGGATAGAAGGTTTGTTATACATGCAGGGTGTAAGTGGCATACAATGCAATGGATGGAGAGTTTTCTGCAACCCCAAGTCCACTGTCCAGTGCCACATGCCCTAGAAACCAAAGTGAGAAATTAAGACCTCTGAGAAACCTGTATTTAAATATCTGATTTGAACTTGCTGCTCTTCTGAGCATAGCTTAATCGTTATTTAAAATGTTACCACTGTATGGCAATTTTGCTCTGTGTTTCTTTGAACAAGATCATGAAATGTAGAACCTCAAAGGAATAGTTTAGAAAAGGGGCCAAAAGAGAAGGGAAAAAGAATATTCAAAGTAGAAGGAAGGCAAGAAGTAACTGAAGAGCACAGTCTGAGAACTCAGATTTCACTAACATATCAAATTTCATTAATCACAGGAAGGGTGAGGTTTGCGAGGGACATAATTCCAAAGAGAGAGCAATGTAGAATGCAGAAGCAGAGAGGGAGTTCAGTAAAGGACTAAAGAGATCTGGGGATGGGGGTGGCCAGGGAGAGGTCAATGAGGGGAAAAAGAGACTCATGTAATACTGTAAACAATAAAGAATTTAAATAAAAAAACAAAAGCGAAAGGTCTGGGGATTATAAACCTGACACTGTGCCAGCATTCCACTATTTCATAATATGTCACACGAAGAAAAACCATGAAAAACAACTTTAATGTACTATGATATTATGGCATCATAATATGGTTTTAACTTACAAGTAATAGTAAGTGTGTGCTTGTAGTTCATTGTCACAGCAACAGAACATACTCTGTTGTGAAGATGAGTTCCTGCAAAGCACGCACACCCTCACTCCCCAAGTGCACTTGGCCAAGTTAGTAATGGCTAGAGCAAAGCCTAGGGGTGGGTTCTGAAGTTTTTTTTTTCTGCTTGTTCAGTTAATTTACTCATGTGCTAACCCTAACAACGATGCTGATATCAGCTGCACCACAATCTAAGCCACTATCTACTTGCCAACCTCACTCAATCTATTTTTTGGGTATTGCTTAGAAATGTGTTGTAATGCAATCAGTGCCTAATGGCTGAAAAGATAAGATGCTATGGTTACAAAATACATGCCAGTTGACTATGTAGGGATTTTACAATATTAATTTAAAGAACATAATTTTACAGTCTTTCCTGCTCTTTGTATGGAGGCTAATATTAATGGGCCTGGGCCCTGTAAAGTATTTGTATGTCATGGGCCAAACTGAATGACTTTCATTTGGTAAAATTGGTCAATATACAAAGCGTCTAAATTCGCTTTAAGAAAGAGTGCTTGGACTCCTTCTTTACTTACATATATTTTGTACATAGAGAGCAAGAGTAATTAAAAGGAAGTCTAAATACACAAGGAAAAATGATGCTCATCTTTTGAAGACATAAAGTATGAAATGTGACCATGAATGTTCAGTATTGTTGCATGTTTTTCTCCCCAATTCATACCTGAAAATGTCTTTGTACACTATAAAGATTGGTAGATTGATTCTATGATTTTTGAAAGAGATAATGCATTAGTGTAAAATATGATCATAGCTCACCAACTGCACAATAAAAATATGTACTTTTCCAACCACTAAAGCAATATCTGGTATGAATAAAGTAAGGGGAATGCAAATTGGATAATTTTGTGCCTCCCAATATTTTTCTAAAATATATTGTCGTTAGATAGAAGTCAGTAACCCAAATTTATTACTTATATTTCCATTTCCTTACTTTAAGAAAATTTAAAAATTGAAAACAGAAATGTAAAATGTATATTTGGGGAAATCATCACTTGCTTTTTGGGGGGGGAAAATCTTTTTTTACAAAACACAAATTGCCACAGATACCCTTCATCTAGAGTATTTCTCTAATATATAAGAAATGTGATTTTATTAATTTACTTATAAGAGAAAATTTTATAAACAATTTTCTGGGACTTGTCATTTTACAAAATGCAGTACCCCTCTACAGGGGGGTACACATACATAAATAGAAGTATAATTGTCACTATAAATCCTTATTAAACTCAGGAAACACTTCAATAACTACTTACAATATGATGAAACAGGTCAACTGAATAATTTTGTAAATGTTTATTCATTAGGAGAGTAAAATAACCTATTTTCGCAATTTCCCACCATCACAGTTAGTACTTTTACATTACTATATGTAAAATGTTAAAATATGAGGGGACAGCACATATAGGCGATTAATTTCTGAGTGCAGCAAAAATACTAATGACTTAATAACACATATAACTCCATTTAATTGAGCATTTTTTGCACCTATACAGAGGAGAAAACATTGGATTATTTTAAAAGCATACAACAGTAACTAAGATCCCAACTCAGAATGAGAGGAAGCTTTTTATCAAGTTAGTGAAGCTTCTATAGTCATCTTTGCTCTATGAAAACCTTATTGAATGAGACTGTATTAACTGATGTCATTATAAGAATATGATTTTGTATTTTAATAGCGCAGTCCAATTATCTCATGTAAATATCAAGTGTATTGTTGAATAGAAATAAAAGACAGGATTCTATCAGATTTATTCCTCTGCTGTTAAGGGAAGTGTGATGGTTCTTTCCCAAGGGTCTATAATTTTTAAAAAATTATTTTATTTTCCTAACTCTGTCACTGGAGTCAAAGCAACCAGAGTCTACTGCTGTAGGTTTTGGATAACCAGCGTGAAGAGGTCAGATTTGAGACTAGACCCAGTCTTATCCTAAAAAAACTGCATGTAGGTTAAACTACAGAGAATTAACATGTATTAATTTGGCGCTGGTTAAGTAAATGCTTCTGGCATTTCCTTCAGCACTTAAACTCACTTTCAGAGAATGGACTGCTGTAAAAGAATGTGGGCTCATTAAGAGTTTGTTTCCTCAAAGTGCTGAAGGATAGCAAGTTTCTGCTGTAAGGAATGAGAAAACTGCACTTATTTCCTCGGCAGGGGGCTAAAATAAGACCCCAAAGCTTTTTGTTTTTGAGCAAGCATCACAGGTTTGAAAATGAAGAATTTCATCTTATTGTCACACCCTACCTTCCCCTGTTTCAAGGCTGGCTGTGTTTCCTTTACTCAGAATGAAATTTTAGCAGGAGCAGAAGCCAAGTGCTTGAAATGAATGATCAACTTACAATTCCTATGAATCTATTCTTTCATGCTGCTCTGCTTAAAAATAGCATCATAAATGCACATCTGCAAAGACTGTGCAACCCCCCTTTCCTGAATTGTACAAATTATTAGAGTCGTTGACAAAAGATTTTTTTTGTTTAGGGGCTGGTCTGGGCACTCTCTTTGGCAGACTGCCACGTTTCTAGCAGCAGAAATATTGCTTGTAGAAAGCCACATTGTACCAAACAGCTGTTCTGCTAAAACATTGAGCTAGCAACCCAAGAAATGACTGACTTCACATGTGAAGCAAAACTGTTCCCTCCCTTTGTGCTAATTTAAATGAAATCAAAGTACAAACCATTCTCTTCCACGCTGTCTAGTCTTCCCTCCCAATTATAGGCTTTGGTGGGATGTGTGTGAGCCGCGTGCCAAGTGCACACGCCACTCCGCCACTGCCCCAGTGTCTTGCCTGAACTTTGGCTGTTCTACTGAGAAGTGCCCATAATAGTAGCCTCTCTTCTGCTCTAACCCTTCCTATATTCAGCTGTTTGATGTGGAGGGATTTTCTATATACATTAGAATTTCAAAAATTAAAAATACACCTCATTCCAGCCTTTCTTCTATCTCTATGTAGAGCTAAGATACTATAAAGAAGATATAAGAAAACTATATTTGATTCAACTCTTGGTCTATAAGCATGGTGTATGATTCATATTTTCAGTTACTTGAGATTATAGTCAGATAATAGAAATATACACAGGTATTCTGTGCCCTACATGACATTTGGATATTCTGCTTAAAATACTCTTTTGAAAGAAACAACCATAAGCTTACTTAACATCTGAGGGAACAACAATTCTCCTTAGTGATCACCATGTTTACAGTTTTAACTATATCCTATAAAATAAAAGGCTAATATGCAAATTGACCGAATGGTAGAATGACCAATTGCTATGATGCACATTGACCATTAGGGGGAAGACACTCAACACAGGAGCTGCCCCCTGGTGGTCAGTGTGCTCCCATAGATGAGAGTAGCTGGCGAGAGCAGCGGCAGTCATAGGAGCCTCTCCTGCCTCCGCAGCAGTGCTAAGGATGTCTGACTGATGGCCAATAAGGAGGGAATATGCAAATAAGCCATCAGTCAGACATCCCCTGAGGGCTCCCAGACTGCGAGAGGGCACAGGCTGTGCTGAGGGACCCTCCCCCTGAGTGCACAAATTTCATGCACCAGGCCTCTAGTTTATCCATAAAAGATTATCTAACACCAATGAGTATCTAAAATAAAGACTCAGAATAAATATTCATTTGAATTTAGAACTTCATAAGATAACTTTATTGGAAAATAGTAAAAGACTGTATTTTAAAACTGCCTAATATAAATTCAGTAAGCTCACTATGAAAAACTGCAATGTAAAATCCTACTCATCTCTAAGGTCCAGTCTAAAGGCTACCTGCTTGGTCTCCCCATTTGCTATTAACCACTGTCGGTGATCATTACTTTGCTTAGACCTCTCTCAATATGAATATCTTACTGTATTATTTTCTGAGAATGTGCATCACTCCCATTCGATTATAAACTCCTAGAGGGTTCAGTTATTTTTTTCTCCTTGCATTCACCCTAGAGACTGGTATAGAATCTTGCAATGTAATAAGCATTCAAATACCTAGAGGATAAATAGGTAAATAAAGTGAAACAATAAATAAGACCCATTCCTCTTCTCTAATGGCAAAAACAATTGTTATCCTAAAACCTACTCTAAGATTATATCCATAAAGCCAAAATTCTGAGGAGGGAAATGTCAACTATACCCACTGTTTCAATAAATCAGTCTTTTGTTAGGAATACAGCCTATTTTAAGAGTGCTTTTGTCTTCTTATCATCTCAATGAAATACTCACATATTAATAATGTGTAATCAACTTTTATATCTCATTATAGTAAGCATTAAAATAACATTAACTTGCCTTGCAATTCCCAAATTCCCTGTGTCATTTAAGAAACACTCTAAAATTCCTGTCACATGATATGAGTTAAGAATTTTTACATGTCAGAATCCCAAAATGTATTTCAAAATAAATACTTCATGTTGAACATCTCTTCCTTCTGATTAACATCATTTTTTCAATACAATCTTTCCAGGAAAAAAAAAAAGACTTAATTCTAATGTGCTAAAAACCATAAACAGGGAATTCTAACGTGCCTTTGGTTGTTCCAATGTGAACCTAAGCCACCCAATAGAATCTAGGCTTCCTTCAGTGCAAGGCTTACTCAGGCCCCAAAGTTCCTTTTTTCCCCCAAAAGAAAATTGAGCCCAAAGAGATGTTACTTGTACACACAAAGATTTGATCTCAGGAGTGTCCAACTTTGCTGGCCAACACCTTGCTACGAACAAGGCATTCTGAGAACACATTAAAATGATTGGGGAGATTAGCTTACATTGCATGCATACATTTTTCTGCCTTCATTGGCCTTCTTAACACGAACCACAACTTTATTATGAGTTGTTAGAACTCCCTGCAAGAGTCACCTTTTCTAATCTCAGTAAAGTTACTATTTAACTTTTCCAAAAGCAGATGTTCATATAGCAAAACATTTAGTGACTCACAAGGAGGTTCAATCTGATCGCCTGCCAGGTATAACTCACAAAATAACATAGACCGAGCAACTTGATACAGATTTTTCTGCAACTTTAGGAGCTCAGTATCCACAGGAGATACAATGAAACCGATATGAGGTCAGGTGTCAGCTAAGCAAACATTACTGCACCACTTTACAAAAGTCCCTGAGAGTGCCCAAAGCGAGGCTGACCTGCATCTACCTCCATTTTCTTCGTACCTCTAGAATGTACTGCATTTTGCTATGTAATCCTCACGTATCTTTTCAAAATGGGAAATGAGAGCAAGTTTGCTTTTATGCTCAGATTCTTGTAAAAACCTGGATACTATTCATCTATTTTTATAGAAGAAAGCCAATATTTTAAAGTATTTTTATAAAACCCAAACTGTGTACACAGTCTGTTTTCATCATTAGTGCTGATATTCAACACAGCCTTATTTCCCAAACTGTAAAATTATATAGAATGATGGGCTTTAATTACAAAACATTCCTGAAAAAAAATTAAGTCTGTAGAGCTGTGGGTAGTTATAACTATGAACTCATGAATTTCAGGGTGTCCCCCCCCAATCTCTTACTACAGTCATATTCACCCTGAAGGAGCACTCACTCAACACCTAGTGATTGACAGATCTCAATGGACAATGGCAGAAGACCTCAATAGTGATGTCTTAGTGACTGGGTTTTGTTCTTTTAGTAACAACTTTAATTACATTGTGAAAATTAATCTGTACTATCTATCTTTACATTATGTACAAATGATTTCAGAGATATGTTCATTTCTACCTACAAATGATTACTTCAGCTTTGCCAATGCATTCATTCTTATCCTATCTAATAAAGATGGAATATGTAAATTGACCATAACTCCACAACAAAGATGGCAGCACCCAAAGCCAATAAGGAGGGAATATGCAAATTGACACAACAAGGCGAGAGGCAGAAGGCGGCTCTGGGCCGGAGCAAAGGTGGAAAGGTGGCTCCAGGCCAGAGCGAAGGAGGAAAGGCGGCTCTGGGCCAGAGTGAAGGCCTATTCTTGCATGAATCTTTGTGCATCAGGCCTCTAGTGCTGTTAATAACATTAGATTCTTGATACACAAATCTCACATTTCTTTCTTCTAATGATTATTTTGTGATGATTACAGCTATATCATGCCTTACACCAATTGAATAAGAAAGAAAACTAACAAATTATGTCAAAAAACAAATCAAAATAATTATTATTTGAACTAAGCAGTTATTTGATTAGTTAAGTAAAAATGACCAAACAATAGTCCTGTGTAGACAAAGCTTTGATCATGTTTTTCTTTCATAAGATCCTGAAGCTAAAGATAACTATCTAACTTTCCTTAGTTTGGGTCACTTGTTACATTAACTTGAGACAGCAGGCAAAACAATAAGCCAGACAGTGCCAATAACTTTACATGACTGTACATTTCATTTTCAGGAAATATACAATGTAGGAAATAATGTACATCCATGTACATTGTAACATATGCAATTTAGATATGCTGGCCATTATAGTAAATAGATTATATGAACACGCAGCTCTGAAGATGATAAAATAAATACCTGACCAGCCATTCATTGTTATTGCTATGCCTTTAAAACAAACCCAAGACTTAACCTGTTACAGTATAGTAGGGTGGTTCTCAACACAATGGGCTATAAAACTGTTCTTAAGTCCTTTCCAGTTCTAATGCTCTTCACAGGGGTTGGCAAAGTACCAGTTGTATCTGTACAACCCATAAGCTAAGATTTTTAAATATTTTAAACAGTTAAAAAATAACTTGTGAGACTATTCTGTGACATGTCATAACTAGATTTAAGCATCTACAAATAAAGTTTTATGGGAATACAGCCATACTCACTCAGTTATGAATTGTCCATGGCTGCTTTTATGCTATAACAACAGACTGAGTAGTTGCAGCAGAGACTAAACGACCCACACAAGCTACATTATCTACTATCTGGTTCTTTACAGAAAAAGTTCTCTGACCCCTGTTCTACAGCTCTGCATCCAGTCCTTGTCTTGACTAACTGACTTCCATTTTAGGCAATCCTTGACCAGGGTCAGAAGAACAGACAGTATGGCAGTAGCCTTGACTTTTAGTGAAGACAGGAGAGAGAACACCAGGGTGCACCTGTGCTTACCTGATTACTGATAGAACTAGGTAATTTATAAAGTGTTTAAGAAAACATTACACAGACAGTTGAAGCAATTTTCTTTCTCCCCTATCCTAATTGATATTGTAATTGTCAGTCAATCACATTTCTTATTCAATACAATCAACACGTTGTATTGAGCCTATGAGGACTCAACACTGACCAGTAGGAAATGCAGGAAACTGGGACAGAACATGTTTCCATTGGACAGAGGTTTGTTTTCCTTATGTTTCTGTCATTAGAGTAAAGTAGTGCTTTTTCAAAAATAGCCTTGTTATTTTGGAAGAATTTTGTATTTATGGGATAGCTGAAAAGTTCTATAGTACTCTTCACCCAGCTTACCTTAATGTTAGCATTTAGGCCTTTTAAAAATATATTATTGCTCTAGTGGCTCAGTGGCTACAGCATCGGCTCATGGACTGAAGGGTGCTGGGTTTGGCTCTGGTCAAGGGCACGTGCTTCGGTGGCAGGCTCCCTGGCACGGTGTGTGTGGGGGAGGCAATCAATTGATGTATCTCTCTCACATCAATGTTTCTCTCTCTCTGTCTCCCCTCCCCTCCCCTCCCCTTCCACTCTCTAAAAATCAATGAAAAAATATCCTCAGGTGAAGATTAGCAAAAAAACATTAAAAATGATTCTTTTGTTGCATTATAAGACCTTTGCTTTTGAGTGGCCTAAAAATGTCTTCTTAATTTGAATACAATGGTAGCATTTGATCTAAAATGGGTTGGTCTGTACACATGAGCCATGTATAAGCACATACATTTAAGTAAAATGTAAATGGGAAAAGGGGATACCGATGAGCAGCTGAGGACACGTGCTGAACACAGAAATCTCTCTTTATTATGGAGTGAAATGTCCTGAACTGGGATCCCAAAAGCCCTAATTCCAGTCCCAAGTCTGTTACTGACTTTGTGTCACTAAACTTTTCTCTATACCATTTTTCCCAACATAATAGCAAGATGATCTGTAAGATCTTTAAGCCGAAAATTCTGTCGGCCTTCTTTCCCTGCCCAGGCTCTGACATTCGCAGACATATTATGGACCCAGAGAGGATGTGACAAGTTGCAGTCAATCAGTATTCAAAGCCACATCAGTTTTACAGGTGGAGGTCGCCACATGTTTATTAAGGCACAGCTAAGACTTATGCACAGTATCTAGAAAGCTGTTTCTGAAAATTAAAGCCACAGTGCAATTTCCATCATATAAAGCAGTCAGAGGTGACTCCTGCTTTGCTGTGCCCATGAAATATTGTTATCTGCAGAGTGCTGAAACTATATATTGTGCTTTGCCAGAGGTGATAGGACTAACTGAAGCACGTTAAAGAATTCTAGCCCTAACGAACAGAGCGCATACACATGGTAGTCCTCAGTAAGTGAGTAGAATGTAGTATAATGCAATGCCGCAGGATGCCAGGACGAACATGTTACACTACCAAGAACTGGTAGACGTCTTAAAATAAGTCGGATGTGAAACAGAATGTAAGGATGTTCCCTAAAGTTTGTTGAGAGTAAAAGCAATATATGAATTTCTAAATTTAAATTGTGTCTGTATCATATATTTGGTATTTGACTTTTTAATTTAAAACTTCATTGTGTGATGTCTTCTTTCCTCTCTTTTATAATGATTGCATATATGGAAATTTTCATAATCAACAGATAAAAGTTTTTAAATGAAGCCACTTTATCACATATTTTTGACCTAGCACAAGGGAGACAAAATACCTTTTCTATAGAGGGTTAATAAGCAAAAGAGAAGGAAAACAGAAATTAGTACAGATTATGTAGAGTTAGAGCAAGCATGTCAAACTCAAAGGCTAACACGGGCGAAATAAACAAGGTTTAAGTTTATGTGGGCCGCAAATAAACAAAAGCTTCAATTTTCATAGAAACGTAGGTTTATTCCAATAGAGACATGCTGAATACAAAGGGCTGAAATAAATGAGTAATCGTTAACATAAAATAATAGAACATTTTAATAAAAATTAATATTTTTTCTTGAACATTAACTTACCAGACACTGAGTAACTGCATAAATTAATAAACGTAACGCAAATAAACCTATTTTTCTTGTTCTCCGAAGGCAAAATATTTCCTGTTGCGCACATCAAACAAGTTGGTACAAGACTAATGACATGATGATTGGCCGCTAAAATACTCGCTGCTGGTATTAGTGGAGAGAAATGGTGCGCCTGCCCATAAGGCGCCTAAGAGAAATGAATGCAACACGATTATAGTAATCAGTCATTAGTGAACGTTGTAGTTTGATATTAATAATTATGTATAAGAGGACATTGTAAAAATTAAGTTATGAAATTTTTATTAAAATGTTTCTTACATACCATTATATTGCCTGGGCCGCAGAAATATTCATTGTGGGCCGCATGCGGCCCATGGGCCGCGGGTTTGACTTGCTTGAGTTAGAGCATGTGGATTTTGAAATTATTAATCAACAACTTCAAGAAACCCAATAGTCTCAAGAGAGACAAGAACTGCAAAATCCTTGGAAAGGAATTGGGGTTCTGAATTAGAGACCAGAATCACTGTCAAAAAGAAAATCCAATCAAGGAAACTGAGGTCTGAGGGGGCATTATAATCCACATCACAGGGTATATTTAATTTTATCAAAGGCTCTCACCTTCTATCTTTCCCTTTTGTCCTTCACACTTATTTCTCAATGAATGGTAAATACGTCCAAGGCCAGGATTGTGCCTTATACTCTCTGTATATGCCCCCACAGTATTCAGCAGAGCACTCGGAGGATTGACTAAGAGAAGGAACTCAGACATTTGTTGAATGGAACTGAATTTATAAACACAAGACCCTATGGGTTTCTTGAGACTCTTGCTTTTAACTTTCAATTACTCTGCCTGTATGTTACATGACAGAAACATGTGGGGAAGGGAGACCATTACAGGGCAGGGACTGGCACTCATCCTCCTAGCTCCTAATCCATACACTGTTTATTTTCCTAATGGTTTCACACTATTCCCATCATTTGTCTTCCTTTTATTTTTACTCTTTCTTTCTTCTTCCTAGCCTATAACTTAGACCCACCCTTAGCTCTCATCAGCATCAGCTCTGCTAATGCAACTCGAAGATACAAACCAATTCTATACGATTCAGTTTAAAAACATGATTAGATACTTCTTTCCCTGGGTACTGAACATGGAAATATAAACATGTATAATATGACTCAGGTGGTTTCCTCCAATAGCTCCTAGTCAAAGTATAGAAATGGGTATATAAAAATAATTATGAATTCATAATAAAGCAATATAAGACTTATTAGTAATCTATAGAAAAAGTGACTTAACATTTTTGGGAAGAAGAGAAGATCTACATGAGAATATTATATCTGAGTTGGTTTTTAAATGATGAACAGGAGTTCAGCAAACCTGAAAGAAGGAAAAAGGCTGATGATGGCATTGACTAAGGCATAAATGTTCGGTGAGGTATTCACTATTGCCAGAAGAAAAGGAGATGACAGGGGAGAAAAGGACAAATTAATAAATCCTGATCTAGAATGCAAAAGGGTACACAGACACCTCTTTGTCCATATTTCCACAAAAATTTCCTTAAGAAATGTTATGGGTGTTTGGGGGGGTTTTCTTTTGGAAGGATCAATTCGTTTATGACAGTATCTGAACATGAGAGGGACATCACAGAAAAAGTCACTGACCTCGCTGAACTCACAGAAGGGCAACCCAAAGGTCATGGTTGTGTGAGTGATGGCGTTCACTAAGCCCCACAGATAGGAGCCTGACGCTAACAGTACACAGAGCTGATTAGAAATGCTCACAGGAAACAGCAGAAGGTTACAGATGGCAACAGAGACGTTGTAGGCATGGAAGCCAGGAATGTGCTTGTGACACAGAGAAGAGATGGGGGTACTGAGCAGCATGCCCTCGAAGGGAAGAGTATGATCCTCTTCAGGGCAGTTCACCAGAGGCCTGGGTGCAACTGTGCAAGCGTAGCAGACGTCCAAAACGGAAAGGCACTGGAAGAAGGTGTACACTGGGGTATGGAGGTGTGATCCACCATGATAATTACAATCATGCCAAAGTTCCCCATGACAGCCACAGCACAGAGGCTCACAAAGGGCAGTACATTCTTGGACCCCATTTGAATCCAAGTATAAAAAACTCTACTTGTGTACAATTTGCCATTTTATAGGAGGAGAGGAGAGGAGAGGAGAGGGAGAAAAGAAGGAGAAGGAGAAGGAGAAGGAGAAGGAGAAGGAGAAGGAGAAGGAGAAGGAGAAGGAGAAGGAGAAGGAGAAGGAGAAGGAGAAGGAGAAGGAGAAGGAGAAGGAGAAGGAGAAGGAGAAGGAGAAGGAGAAGGAGAAGGAGAAGGAGAAGGAGAAGGAGAAGGAGAAGGAGAAGGAGAAGGAGAAGGAGAAGGAGAAGGAGAAGGAGAAGGAGAAGGAGAAGGAGAAGGAGAAGGAGAAGGAGAAGGAGAAGGAGAAGGAGAAGGAGAAGGAGAAGGAGAAGGAGAAGGAGAAGGAGAAGGAGAAGGAGAAGGAGAAGGAGAAGGAGAAGGAGAAGGAGGGGGAGAGGGAGGAGGAGGGGAGGAGGGAAAAGAGGAGGGGAAGGAGGAAAAGGAGGAGGGGGGAGGGGGAGATTTGCAAACCAAATATCATTCAATGCTTACAGCATTAAATTAAAGTTTAATATATTCCTCCTTTTTATCTGTTTTTTGCACACCGCTCTTACACCTCTGCCATCACCATGGAAAGAGCTTTTCCCAAATATCTGGCTGCCCCTTGACAGGGGGGCAGACCTGAGCTAAACTCTCAGCAAGGAGGCAAGCCCAGCCAGACTGTGGTGAGAAGTAGAACCACCCAGGTCTTCCCAGTCTAGATCTGCCAAGCCACAGACTAACTCCAGCTACAGGAGGAGTAAAGCTCTGTGGCATGTTACTGAGATGTGGAAACTGCTTGTTGCCTTGGCTGGGTCGTCACATGCTCTCAGCCATCACTCTCACAGGTATCCTTTCCTTGAGTCAGTGTTTGGAGTTGAGGTAATTCTGGATGCTCAATAGTGCCCAACGCACTGAACACAACGGGGACCCATCAAACTGTTTGTCAGTGGCATGTAGCAAGAAACCAGCAATGCTTTCTAGTGTTCTTCATGCTGAAGGTGGACTACAGTATCCCTTTGTAGAAATCTAAGGTTTTGCTGATAAAAGGTGAAACTTCACAGAATTAGAGTCTCAGACACTTACTCTGCCACCCTTAAGACCCACATTTGTCAGAAAGCCCTTCCTGCCCCGTGTCAGAAACGACGATCCCAAGAACATGTGGTGCTGTAAGCACTGCTTGTTCAAACACGATGTACAATGAAAGTAAACGGTAAGTTCTTAATTAACTTCTTCCAGAAGGCATAACTTCACTAGAAAGATCTGAAAAAAACCTTTCTCGTAGCAAACCTTAAAAAGGCAGTTATATTACATCAGGTTTCCAAGATGCTAACCTTAAAAAGGCAGTTATATTACATCAGGTTTCCATAGATGCTAACACCTGGCACTGGCTACCGGAACAAGCAGAAAGGAACACCGGCAGCTCAGATTTTGGATTCTTCCATTTCCATTTGGGGCCACCACTGACTTTGGATGGAGGCAAAAGGAACTGGAGACTAGAGCAGAGAGTCAGGCCCTCTGTGTACTGAGAGTGACAGCGGTGAGAATAGGAACCAAGCAAGAAGCAAGTCTCCCCCTCTGGTCCTACTCCCCTCGCCCTACAGGGAACTTCTGTTCAGAACCAAGGGTTCATCCTGAGCTCTACCATTTGCCTACGTAACAACAACAACAAAAAGAATCACACAAGCTGACATACATGCCATGTTCTGAGTCTAAGACCTTCATTTCACGTTTTCTTTCTTTTAAAAAATCTTTATTGTTGAAACTATTACATATGTACCCCCCCCTCACTGACCCCTTCTATCCTGATCCTGCCCCCACCCCAGGCCTTCACCACACTATTGTCTGTGTCCATGGGTTAGCATATATGCACACAAGTTCTTTGGTTAATCTCTTCCTACCACCCACCCGGACCCGCCTCTCCCTGAGATAATAAGGAATATGATACTTGCTCTCAACACGAATGTCAAATATATGCACACAAGTTCTTTGGTTAATCTCTTCCTACCACCTACCCGGACCCGCCTTCTCTCTGAGATAATAAGGAATATGATACTTGATCTCAACATGAATGTCACCCGGCAGACATAAATGCACACAGTAAAATGCCATAACAGAGGCTGGAAGACCTTGGAGCTGCTGAGACCAAGAAGACCTCCAACTTGGATAGTCTTGGAATCTCTACCTTCTATGGAAGCAGAACCATTTTTTTAAAATGCTATCTAAGTTTGGGACAACCATTACAGTTATTTAGTGTTACTCTGAAGAATGTCCTATACTCACTTACCCTACATGACTATTGTTGAGACCCATTAAAAATCATTGCTTAAGTAACAGTCTAGTCTTTAGCTACAGAGAGATCATGTGTTGCTTAAATAAAAACTACAGAAAAAATCTACCAGTTAATTCAAAATACATGCCTGAAAATAGGGAAGAGAAATTCTATGGAAATAGTAAAGCTCTTTCCTAATGTGCTCAGGTGATTTTAAGCACCAACTGTCTTGCATATTTTGCAACTGTTTCCTTCCAAAAGCTAAAAATGTCTTGTATTTTACAGACAGTATTTTAGCATTGTTGCCTGTCACACACATAGGCAAACTGTTCAAAAGCTTCAATGTTGAAATTAAAATAAAACGTATGCCTAGAGTGGTAAATATTCCTGAATTGATAGAGTTGCAGCAGATAGACTCCAAAAATTGACTGAAGTCTGAGATATTAGAAAGACGAAAAATTTATCTAGTTTTAGCAAATGTCAAATCAGCAGCTATTGCTTTTAAGATTAATAAAAGATATAATGGTTTCCAGATAGCCTCTAAATAGAGATTACTATGAATGGGGAAGTGATTTACCAACAGTCACCACAATGAGATTTCTTTAAAGGTTACAATCATCAGTTATTTAGCTGAAACACTGCTGAGAATGCCTGGTCATTTCTTGAATAATGCATTATATTCATTGTAGATTTGATCTGTATTATAGCAATACAGATATTTCTAAAATAATGGAAAAAACTATCTGTTACCTTCCAATTGCTTAACATATCATTTCTACGAAGTAATTGACTCAGGACATATTACACACTGTCACCTGGGTGTTCTTTCTGCAAGCATAACTTGTAAATAATCTGTACACAATGGGCATCACAAAAAAAACTCATCAACCTTTATAGACTTTTAAGAAAAGATGAGATGAATACAGGGCAGAGTGAAGTACCTTTCTGAAGCAGTAAATTAAAATGATTAAATGTCTATATAGTTGGGGTGACAAATTTAAGCTCTGAAATTTAATTATTAACATGGATAGCTCACCACATTTTTAAGATGTTGCCTACGATGTGTAAGTCCTTCTCATATAAATTTCCAAATGCCTTTAGGTTTACTCAAGAGACTGCTTGGAGAAGCATCAAGTATAATGCGTATTGTTTTATTGTTAGATTATGAACTGCACTTCCCAGGATGCTACAGGCTATTTATATAAGCTGGTTTATCCATATGAACTTCTTCAAGGGCATACATAGAAGACCTTAATAAATTAAAACGAGTTTCTTTGATGTGGTTCCATGAATCTTTGATCAGTATGAGTAGCAGGTTTGCATTAAAGAACTAGAGTAAAGCAATAAAATATACATATACTGTGTACCAGTTTATAGAAAGTGCCCATTGCATTTTGCATTCCTCCCAACTTCTGAGAATCGGGGTAAGTAGTACAGAACCACTATGCTCACAACTAGAGCTTTAGCCTCTCACCGGTTTACTAATAGTGGGAACAACGTGTTACAACATGGATTCTCTGCCAAAAGCCGATGGAAAGTTTACAATAATAACATCTGTGATCTCCCTCCAGGCTCCTAAACATCCATCCCAGCCTCCTTGTTTCTCTCACTGACATCGCCATGTCCTTCCACAGACTGAAACCCATGAGGGCAGAGACCATGTCTGCTTCCCCCACCCCCATCTTTATCACAATAAGTAGTGAGAGAGTTGAGTTGATTGAAGGCCACAAAGCCCAAATGAATTAGTCACACTCTGAAACTGAGAGAATTCTTACCTGGAATTTTTGAAGATGGAGATACAAATTAAGTATCATCTTTGGAAATGAATGTGATGTGATAGAACACTTAGACAGAAAGGCAAAAAAAAAAAAAAAAGGAATTCTAGTTTTAGATCTGTGAACACTCAACTGTAAACCCTTTCTACATCATTCCCCTCACCTGTAAAATGAAGGCACGGTTCTATGTGCCCTATAATTCTGAATCTCTAAAAGGCCATGATTCCAAGAGCAAGCAGGGCTATCACAAAATAGAAGAATGGACAGACAAGGGAACCATTGGATTTTTCTACTTTGGTAGCTACTGCCACCACAAAAAAACCTATAAACTACTTCAAAGAAAAATGGAAATAAAGGAGAAGATGATTATCCTAAACAACTTAATATAAGTCCACTCCCTCAAGCAACATATTTAAAATTTAATAATAACATTTTGTACATTGTGTGATTTAAAAGCTTTTGCACTTATCCTTCCATCTTGCATGATTTGGAATAAACATGAAGACAGCCTATTGACTAAGCTCTTCTGTATACAGTAAATACTTACCAGGATTACTATATTCCTGGTCTTCAGCCTGGGAAAATTCCCTACAACTTTAGCCTCTGGAACATGGACTGTTGTGTGGCCAAGTTGACACCTACATTCTCAGGTCAGAGGGCTGTGAAAGGACAGCATAGATGTGCCTTGGCTGGTTTGTCCTCTGCTGTCTTAACCTCACATCTTGCCCTTGAGAGCTATTGTATTGTATGTTCTGCTCAAGCTTTGAACGTCAGTCTTACATTCTAGAGTCAGAGTCTGGGAACTAAGGCTTGTGAGCCAATCGGGTGGCAGCTGCCTGCGTTGTAAGCACAGTTTCATAGGCCACAGCCACGCCCTGTTGTCTATGGCTGAATTCATGCTGCTATGGCAGAGTTGAGTTAATCCCCAATGTCTAAAATATGTACTATAGGGCCCTTTACAGAGCATGTTTGCCAACCCCTGCTCTAGAGGAAAATAACACGTTGCAATTTAAACTCTAATTGTCCTTCTCTCCTAAGCATAAGAAACACAAACCCTAAGTAGTGATGGCAAAGAGAGGAACGGATTGACACATGCACATGCACAAAGATGGTCACCCCTCTGAGCACAGGACTGTACACAGCACTGCTTCTGACCCTCATTTTAATGTAAGTCCTCTAAGGGTTACACTCCCCACTGTCCCCTTTCCTACAACAGCCAAGAACACGGACCCTCTCCAAAGGTAGCTGTCAAGGTGTCATCACTAACTAAAGAATCTGATTCCTCCCTGAGAGAAGGTTGCCTGAAATTCTGCCAAACATCCAGTTTTATCCCATACTCGTCAAGGGTCTAGAAACTACGTTAGGCACAAGAAACTAGGAGATCCCTAAAGTCCTATGCTTTGAATGACACACCCTTGAAGTTAGAAAAATCAATGACCAACACCACATATGCATTGAAAAACATATGCATACATACTAAATTACTAGAAATGCCATACATTTTTAGGAGTTACAGGAGCACACAAGAAATACCTCTCTTAATTTCCAGAGTGAAGAAGGCCTAAAATTTTAAAATAATGATTTAAGGGTAACTGCACCAAGATTTGGAGGACAAGTACATGTTTATATTTGCAACTTCTAGGCAATATGTATAGAGACTTGAAACATTAATACGTTTCTTGTATTTTTTTATTAATCAATAAAATCATTGCTCAAAATGCCTGCTACAGTTGGATTCTGTTTACTTCTTTTCTTAGGTGACTAAAGACAGAAAATATTAGCTCCACCCGTTAGCAATATTCTCATACTCCACCCATCAATAAAAATTTTCATGTATTAACATAACTTATATTAAACCCAGGAAGCACTTTAATGTAAGTCATTTAATTCCCATTTTTCTGAAACCTTATATAAAGTGATAGAATACTTTAGGCTGACAAATTTTTTTTGAAAAGAAAATAGAAATAGAAGAGGTTCATTTCACCTTCACACGGTGTCTTTCTCATGCAGAGTTCAGATTTCCACATTTGTATCCCTTTAAAGGATTTGATATGCAGGAAAAGAAGAAAGGATGATGGTAAACATTTCATCTTAAAGACAGCTACAGACCACTATATGCCACAATGACCAGAGGCTTAAAACCTACCTTTTACAGATGTGTTTGGGGGTGGGCCTTCCATTCGCAAGTTCCATGGAGGGTCCCCCTGGTTAGCAAAGTCCCTCATTTTCAGATAGCTAATTGTAAGTCGAATGATGGACGCCTTGTCCAGCTGGCTCGTGATGGCTGCAGGAAGAGGCAATAACTTGGCCAATTCATAGAACTCAAAATTTTCTTTTCCCCGGCGGGAGCGTGCAGCATCTCGGGATTTCTCCTTTCTCAATGCTTGTAAACTGAAACCAAAGAAGTGACAAAGTATTGTTTAGAACATATGATTTTCTCATCAGATAGAAACTGCTTTCTTTTTACTTCCCCTTTCCCAGCAAAAAGCTACCAAAATCTTCTTCAAAACCCCATGGGCCATGGTAAAATACGTTCCAGACAATGTCCACTAAAACCATAAATTCTACCTCTGGACTTAAATGCCATGAACTCAAGTGCAATGAGTAAAAAGCATTTGCTTGGTAGGGTTTTCCCCCTCAATTGACCATGCAGTAACATACATTCCTTGATTCTGAAACATACGATTTACAGGTGATACTTGATCTTCTCAGCTATAAGCAATTTAAAAGATTGGGCTTGTAGATATCTATTCTCAGATATCTATCATATCTATTCTCAAGCTGGCTTTGTCCATTTAACTATTATTCTGATGGGATTATAAGCCATCAAAAGGATGCATTTAAAACCATTATTGCAGTTATCATCTCAGAGGAAAAGGAAAATACGAAAACAATTCACAGAATCAACAAATAAAATGTTGATGTTCTTCCAGCGCTCAGTACGGATCAAGACCTCAGTCAGATAAAGAAAACATCCTATTGAAGGGAAGATTTCCATGTAACTTTATAAATGTGCTGGTAATTAGTTGATAAGAGAATACTTTCATTCTTTTACCAATGGACATACACTAATTAATGGATAGATTCCCTAAATTACTAGAGGATAAAACACATTGCCCAGAAAGTCAAACTTTATGATAATATAAATTTAATGTTGAAAGACAAAAAGCCCTATCTGGGTTATTAAAATTTATAAACATTATAGACATATTACTTCACAGAAGAGGCAACAGGTGGGATCCAGCATTTTTCTTTAACTATTCATGTGCATTTCTGTTTGAAGTTTGCTCACATTGCTGAGGGCAGAAGCTGGCACCACTGAAGTTGCCTCTGAGCAGCTGACAGGAAAATTCCACCTACTCTGAATTGCTCTGTTTTGTGTCTGACAAGAAATAAACTCAAAATCAGACACCGGAGATAGGTAATTGGGCAATATTTACAGTATCCAGATACTATTAAAATCATTTACAGGTATCCATTTTATTGAACTCTGAGGACATTTTAAATCTTTGAGTCTAGCATGCTGGCTTTCCCTTATAAAATAGTGAGAATGAGAAACAAGGAAGGGAGACCAGAGGAATAAATCAAAGTGAGTTTAAAGTTGTGGCTCCCATCCCTATTAGTAGAATATGGACAATAACATCCCAGGTCACATTAGTGTTTACCTTATATTGTTCCTGGTGTAAACATTGTATTCAGGGTAGACACCCAAACTATCTTATTAAATATCTATGTAATTTAAGTAATGCCATAATGTTCTGGTCTAATATCCCAAATTATTTCATGTTTACTCTATTAATAAAATATTCTGAATTAGCTAGCTAATATAATTCTCAGAACTGGACAAGTTACTGCTATCATTCTCAGTCTCAGCAGTCTTAGGTGACAAACCTTTGTCTCTTCATATCTCAGGTGGTAACTCAGGCAGAAACCTCCTTAATTTACAAGGAAAAGACTTGTTTTGCCACTTATATCTCAATATCTTAGCTGGCCTCCATTCAATTCTATAAATGATCAATTTTGGCTTGTTGAAAATCTATAATAATAAAAGCATAATATGCTAATTAGACCAGATGTCCTTCCAGATGACCTTCCGAACGAAGCCAGGGCTGCAGCCACAGGATCGAGGCAGCTGCCAGGGCTGCGAAGGGCTACTCTTGCATGTATTTTGTGCATTGGGCCTCTAGTTATGTAAATAAAGTGAGAGGAGCCTTAAAATATGACCAAGTATAAATCTAACCAAGATCCAGGTTAACATCTTAAGATAAAAGAATGAGACCTATCCCTCTCTATAATACAAGCAATCTACCGAACACCATTTAAGTCATCTGTGCCAAAAAATTCTCTTTTCACATGTTTCTCTACCACTTATGGAGTGCAGTGGTTCAAGTTCAGTGCTCTGTTCTCTTTATATACTTGTAATTGAATACTACTCCAGAAGGTGGGCTGAACTCACAACTTTTTTTTTAGTCCAATAAGTGACTATGATGGAGCTCTGGAGCAGAGGTTGCAAACTCAAGAGCTCACAGGGTTAAGGCAGGGAACAGCAATGAGTGAAGAGGCCTGGAGGACAGCAGTGCAGGCAAAGGGCGGCACACACACTTCCAGCTAACTACAGCTTTGGTGGCAGGCAGGCCTGGTGTTGCCAGAGTTCTGGTTTTTTCTATTTCTAAAGAACAAAAACTAAACTTTTACATGGCATTTCAAATTTTATGTTATGTTTTAATTTTGTGTTAGCTAATTAAAGTTCTAAAAATTACACAAGACCATTAAAATATGTCATTTGGTCAACAATAGAGCAGGGGTGCATTTTATAACTGGGTAATAATTTGGGAGACCACTTTTGAAGGTAGTTTTAGTGGATGATATATATGATTTTCCTTTAGACATGTCACTCAAATGATCACAAATGGACTCATTTGTTATCTAATTAATATTACTAATATTCATGCTAGGAATTTCTCTATTCACCTGAAGCAACGAGGGGATTAGGCAATTACTCTGAAATTGATATTAATGCATAAGCTTATCAATAAACTAAAGAAAAAAATAATCCTATGGGGAGGAAAGCTCAAGAGCACAGGAAGCAACCCAATGGGCTCCAAAGCCTAGCTGAGGGGAATGGGAATATGTGGACGGGAATGCCTTTTGGCATTCTGCTCAATACTGCCCTGACACCTGACTGTTCTGAAACAGCACTGAGCACAACTTCCTCTATGTGTTCCTGCTCCACCTTCTGTTGTCTTTCTGCCCCCCCCCTCCTTTTTTACACTAGCACACACTGTTACCCCACTGGAGTAATCTTCTTGGCCATAAACTCAATAGCAAAGGGTTTCCATGACTCCCACATCACATCATTATGCAGACACCATAGTTCAGAAGAATTTCAGAATGATAGCACTGTGTCTGTAATAACTAGTAATTGGTTTTGAGGGTAACAGCAATAAAATATAGTCAAAGGATTATAGAGGTTATAGAGATGCTGACAAAAATAGATGAAGCTAAGGACCTTAAGACAACAACACAGATTGAGGATTAATCTTTTTTTCTGCTTTTGTGAAGTAGAGCCTAGTTATGTGCAATTCCAAAATTGAATTAAGGACTACATTAAAACCTAAAATAAACTTAGTATTTATACATTCTGTTCTAAACCAAAAAAGTATTTATAGAATACTAAAGAAAGGATGGCTTATTTGTACATGAGCAAAATGTTTGATCTCTGCCATTTAAAATATGATTAGGCTTCACAGTCACTATAAGTACTCCCTGGGCCCAAACTCCCCATTGCTGATGCTCATGTAGGAAGAAGAGACTACCTTATTCCTAAGCAAATCAAAATGCCAGCGCTCTTTGATGAGGATATTATCAACCTCACCAGCACTACCACCAACTAAAAACCAAAAAATCAACAGCCACTTCAAAAGGGAGACATGTAGATATGTAGATATGTACAGATTGAGATAAATAAAAGTTGGAAGTCCTATATGAAGTTGTATGTATGTATATATGTATATTTGGGGGAAGATAGTAAATGATTTTCAGATTATCCTTAGGGACCCCATCTCCCCAACTAAAAGGGTAATGATCTAGTATCTTGAATTTCTCCTAAGCCTTATTAAGTTAAATTTTCCCCTTCTTCTTGTCATTGATGTTGCCAGAATTCATTTATCATAAACAAGTATCTCTGGTTTCAATGATATTATTTAATCTATGTTTCTTCTCAACACCTTGAAAGAATTTGTACAAGTTTCTAAAGCTATACCTTATGCACAGATAACAAGCAATCATAAACTTTTACTAGTAATGACAGTGCACATTAAATGAAAAGTGATTTTTTAAATCCTTTTATGACTCTTAAATCCCTTTGGCAAGTTGTGTATTTTGTGCAAAGACTCCTGGTGAAGGAGTTAAAGACACATGTTGGGCATTTGCGACCATTATGATTCTAAGTCCAAAGTTGAGCCTTAATTTTATCATTTTATAAAATGAGGATGACAAATAGGGCATTTTTGGCAAATCCCCTGAGAGTTAACTATAAAGTAGTAAACGTCTTGGACAGTCCTAGATTTTAACAATTAAGATAGTTTATGAATTCTAAATGTGGTAGAGTCCACTTTAGAATTTCACAACAGAGAAGAATTTTAAGAAACTGGAAAGCTCAGAAATGCCCAAAGTAAAGTCAACCCATCCTTAAACTTGGAGTGGAAGCTCTGTAGCCAGATTGTGGACCTTCACATCACCAGACAGTTACTCGCTGGGCAACCTTGGGTAGGCCTCTCAACCTTTTTAGGCCTCAATTTCCTCATTTGGAAAATGGACATTTTAATAGTATCTACTTCATAATATTCCTGAGAGGAATGACTGAGCTAATCTGTGCAAACTGCTAAATGTCTACCATATTGTAAATATTACATAAGCAGTAACTCTTATTATAATAAATATAAAAGTTATATGGGGAAAAAAAAGCCCAACTGTTTTAATCCTAGTACCACATCTGATTACCACCCTATTTCTCCATAATTCTTTATAACTTTTTTAACCAAGCTTCTTATCTACCATGTTTGACTACATTTTCTATAATTCCGAATACCTGTTTGCTTTCCTCATTGTCCTCTCAGACTCCTTTCTCTACTGCCACTTATGACCTTCACTTTAGTAAATTTAATTTCCCATGTAGTGACAGTAAAAGTCAAACCAAGGAAAATAAAGTCAGAGGCCTAACTTCTGCTTGATGACAACATTAAAACTGCCTATTTTTAAAAAGTCCTACATGTTCTAATAGTGATTATCATCAAGTTCTGTCTGGTAGATTTTTCAGCGTCTTCCATGTCAGCAGAAGGTAGACTTTAAGTGCATGGAATGTGGAGCCAGCTGCCTGTATTTAAATCCCGGCTCTATAACGTCCTAATTATGTAAATATGATAAAATTACTTAACTTATTTTGTCTCAGTTATTCTCATCTGTGAAATGGGATGATAATGCTATCTGCTTCCTAAGATTATTATTGGAATTAAATTTATTTGTTGCAAAACATTTACAATTGTGCCTGGCACATAGTAACACTATATAAGATGTGTTTAACAAAAAAATCTTAGCTCATCTCACAATGATACTTCTATGCTTTGAGGTTGACAATGTTCATTTATAATGTACACTCTGTTCTCACCAATATGATTCCTATTCACTGGTTCTGACATATAACATTAGGTTCCTAAGTGAAGTAAAATTCTGTTATTGCAGAGATTTTGATTTTTCATCCTAGTCCTCTTTATGCCTATAGTCTATATGTTGTATACTGAAGCTGCACTTAATGAGTTGTTCAAATAAAAAAAATGTTTCCTTAATAACAGATGAAAGATTTAAAAATAAATAAATGATTATCTGTTCTAGGAAAGGTGGCCATTTTTTAGTTTGCTAAAGTTGAAAAAACTGGCATTCAGTTGCAAAACAAGAAATTTTGTTTATACATAAAAATTAATATTCAAACAGGTGCTAAGTCCAAAAGCTTGCGACTTCTATGGAAGACTTCAAATCTGCAATGACAATTATTATGTAGAAAGGGTATATGCGTACTCCTAGTGGAAAGATAATCTTTCAAAATATCTTCCAAAACATCACAATTCTTAAAGTTCTCCTTGTTGGTAGGCAAGGCAACAACCCCAGGACCATGGAGAGCTCACACAGCACTTCTGTATTGCAGAGATTTTGATTTTTCATATTTTTTCATCCTAGTCCTCTTTATGCCTATAGTCTATATATTGTATACTGAAGCTGCACTTAATGAGTTGTTCAAATAAAAAAATGTTTCCTTAATAACAGATGAAAGATTTAAAAATAAATAAATGATTTTCTGTTCTAGGAAAGGTGGCTGTTTTCAGTTTGCTAAAGTTGAAAAAAATGGCATTCAGTTGCAATACAAGCAATTTTGTTTATACATAAAAATTAATATCCAAACAGGTGCTAAGGGAATAGGTTACTCCAAAAGCTTGTGACTTCTATGGAATACTTCAAATCTGCAATGACAATTATTATGTAGAAAAGGTATATGCGTACTCCTAGTGGAAAGATAATCTTTCAAAATATCTTCCAAAACATCACAATTCTTAAAGTTCTCCTTGTTGGTAGGCAAGGCAACAACCCCAGGACCATGGAGAGCTCACACAGCACTTCTGGTGGTGGGAAAGTGTGGGAATGCAGCAAGCAGCATTTGCTGCTTAGCTCTCCACACTGGGGGCAAGGCTGAATCATGAAATAGTGCTTGTGCTGAAATTAGCAAAACATTTTTTAAGGTATAAAAAGTTAAACAGGTACAGCCACGATCACCAAACCAATATTATGAAATTGACCCACAGTTTGCAATCTCTCTGAAGCTGCCATAGAACTGGATAAGGATGCTACTTGTTCAGGATGGAAAAAAAAAAGACAACTTTGTACTTGCTGAGTCATTACATTAAGAGAGGTAGGCTATCCTTTGTGGCTGATCAAATTTAGCTTTGCAAAATTGATTACTTTGGTTTCTTTCTTTACAGAAGTGGTTATGATAATATGGAAATAATATAGCTGAGATCTACAGAACATGATAAAGGGAAAATAATATTTATCAAAAAAGTTAAACAGGTACAGCCACGATCACCAAACCAAATTTATGAAATTGACCCACAGTTTGCAATCTCTATGAAGCTGCCATAGAACTGGATAAGGATGCTACTTGTCCAGGATGGGAAAAAAAAAAAAAAACTTTGTACTTGCTGAGTCATTACATTAAGAGAGGTAGGCTATCCTTTGTGGCTGATCAAATTTAGCTTTGCAAAATTGATTACTTTGGTTTCTTTCTTTACAGAAGTGGTTATGATAATATGGAAATAATATAGCTGAGATCTACAGAACATGATAAAGGGAAAATAATATTTATCACAGAGAAACAACTTAATGGTTCTTCCTCTCATATGACATCTTCACAATCAGATTTATCATTTTTATAACTTATATTTGTGGGACTGTTTCTGATATAGACATAATTGATAGATACACACTATCTCTACATGAAAATCCTCTAAGCCTCAATTTTAACACTGACATGTAAACTTTTAGAATGCAATAACTAGTCCTTATTAAAGAACATGGCAGGTTTGAGGCATCTAACTATCAGGAAAAGGAAAGGTAGGGTCAGAACCACTTTAAATTTTACCTTTTAAAAGTACTGCTATGGAGCCAGACAGGCAGGTTTTATGGATTTTTCCTACTTGTTTGCTTAGGAGAACCCAGCACTACAGACTTCTACTATTTATCAATTAATCTGGCATGCAGCCTCAAAGGAAGAAGGTCGACCTGTATTAAAAATGCAGCCATCAAAAATTCATCAAAGGCTTCAGCATTTTAACTCATGAACCTTTGAACACCTGCACACTTGTCAGATCTCTGGTCATAGTTAACAGTGAAATCTATAGGTACTCCAGTACCTACACCTGCCCTGACATGAGCTGAATGAGGAGGTTTCCCAGAGAAAAGATGAAGATTCTACAAGCACTGCTTGCTTTTCCTTCATTAGTTTCAATAAAACAGCCCTCCACACATTAACATCATATAGAGTTCAAAGTCAATCAAATCAGCCTACTACAAAGAAAAAGAATCTTTCAGGATTATTTTCCCTATGATTATAAATATGAGCTTTCTTATAATGTGTTATAATTGAGAAATGCATAAACAACTATTATCTGGTAGGATTATGCACAACATAGCTCACAAATTGAAGTCTTTAAGATGCTCCAAGAAAAGGTAATCATTTCAGAAACTTTCCTTTAATGTGTGAAGAAAGCAGTATACTATATGTTGGAAGTTAAAACTGGAACCTTCAAGTTCAAGGTAAGAACTCTCCTGCTTAACTAATGCACTGCTCATAGCTGTCATCATTAATTTATGTTAGCCTCTGTAAACATCAAGAGTATAATAGGCCAATTTCACAACTAAATATAGATGCACATTTTGCCCTTATATAAATGGCAGATTGCTGCCGTAGATCATCGCTGCAGCAACACGTCAGTAAAGATGCACTGTTTGATGGTCTGATGCTCACACAATATATAAAACCAGTTGTAATGGTTGTTTGGAAGCAAAGTGTAACATAGCAGCAAAATTTCATTTGTTCCACAAACTCAGGATATATTAAGCTTGGCTGACAAAGACTGTTTGATGTGCTAAATCAGTTTGACCTTCATTCTTGCTTTATTTTTCTCATTTAACATGTGAAATGACCATTATTTTTCCCCATGTAAGAAAATATCATGAAATTGATTGCTTAAAAATGTCAAAAACAACTGCAACTGCTAACATTGGATAAAGTATTAAAATGAAGATGCATTAAATTTTTAAAAAAATATATTCTGACTGAATAATCATGACCCATTTTTTGACTTGTGGTAAATAGATCAAAAGACTAATTAAAGCCATTTAACTGAATGCCTTTCCTCAAGTTCAGAAAATGCCTTGTGTACGTTTGAACTTAATAATTAAATTAATTGGTTTTAGCCAATGAGCATTTTTATTCTTAATACTTTAAATAAAAGGATTTAATTCCAGAATGAGTCATTGGAATAGTAATAAGAAAAGCTGAGAGGTCAGCACAATCCTTTTCAACCAATGGTCACCTTGACTCAAATAACCCTCAGATGAACCACAGCAAGACCAAACTATTCATTGTATGCTTTGGTGTCTGCCCAAAACCTCATGAATCAAAGTGTTTTGTTCTTCATTTTCCCCCAGAACTTTAAGCCATACCACTGGCAGTTCCGTAATAATGGAAAAATTGCTGCTTTATCAAGTAATTTCTCTCCACCCCACAAATAGCACTTTACCTTGGAGCAACTTGTATATTTCACACCTTAAATTTCTATTTACCAAATCAGCTAATCACTTCACAATTGAACTCAGAACAAAAAAAAATTATCAATTAAAGTGGTTGAAACTCCTGCAAATTATCATTTAGGAATGAAGTAATTGCTTTCATCAGGGCAGAAAAGCCCGCCAGAACAGAAATGTCACTTTAGATTAGTGTTCTCACTCCTGAAGCTATGGATGACACAGCTGATATAAGACTAAATGCCAAGACCAATCAATTGCTTTTGTGGCTCTGCTCTGAGCTGCTGTAAAAGGGGCCATTTTCTAGGATCTACTCTTCATTATAGTAAATGCTATCTCCTTGGTAACATAATTCCATTTCTCATAAATTCTGTCTGAGAGCATTGTCCTAACAATGAATGTTTGTGGAAAAGAATGCTGTTGGTTTAATGCACAGAATTCAGTGTGAATGGCTGTCAAACTGCTATAGTTTACTAGTTCTTAAACATAAATTGAAGTCTTATACATTAAAAAGAATTCTTGCTGAGAAATGACTGTCCTGAACAAGGTAAGATACTGTATTTGAAGGTTTTGTGTTACTGGTTTAGAGCTTTCACTGTTCTAGTGTTTATCTGTCCTGTACATGAAACCAGTCAGCTCACACCAGTGGTGGGTGAACACTTCACTTACTTTCTCAGCAGTGCAGTTTGCAAATGTGAAACCTCAGAAGCAAATATGGACTCATTAGGCAACTGCATGTGATTTGTCAATAGCCAGAAAGGTGGGTGGGGAGAGAGAGAGAGAGAGAGAGAGAGAGAGAGAGAGGTCCTTGAGCTCAGCCCTTCCTGGAAAGCATCCAGATCTTCATTTATATTGTTCATCCCCCTAAAGTTACAAGAATCTAGGTTCCTGGCTCCAATTAAAAGGAAATTGAAGAAGCTAATACAAAGAGAAAGCAGCAATTCCCTGCCCTGCTCTCTTCAGGTCTGAAGTTTAGGAAGATTTTCGGGGCCATGGGTCTTTGCTCACCGTGGAATACAGGCTTTCCCATCCTGATGAGCACACATGTGTAACTTTCATTAACAGTAGCAGGAGGCCCTAACCGGTTGGGCTCAGGGGATAGAGCATCGGGATCTGGCCCGCGGGCCGTAGTTTGCCCACGGCTGCAACAGGTTGGGCTCAGGGGATAGAGCGTCAGCCTGCAGACTGAAGGGTCCAGGGTTCGATTCCTGTCAAGGGCATGTACCTTGGTTGCGGGCACATCCCTAGTAGGAGGTGTGCAGGAGGCAGCTGATCCATGTTTCTCTCTCATCGATGTTTCTAACTCTCTATCACTCTCCTTTCCTCTCTGTAAAAAATCAATAAAATATATTTAAAAAAACAGTAGCAGGAGTCAGGAGCACAGACTGAGAGGAATGTCTACTGCTAAATATTTGGAAGGGACAGAGCATCTCTGCTGAAAGGCAAAATGGGAGGGACTGGTGGGCACCCTGTGATGGCGGGGCATTGTACTGACCATCCATGGGGGCTGGAATCTCTACCACTCCAAGGAACTACAGTGCTACACATGTTGTTTCTGATTTTAAGATTATTCAGCACCACCAAGGAATAGCATGGACCTTAATATCATAACAGTAAAAGCTAATCTAAATGCTTACTATAGTTCAGCCAGGATCCAACTGTTTTAAACACTATCTCATTTAGTTCATGACTGACTGCCAATATCAGTGATGAGAGGTGAGGAGAGTAACAACTATGGAAGGCAGATAGTCTCTGCTGGATACATTTGAAACTAAAAACAATGTTGTTCTCAGCCCCTTTTTGGGGGTGAGCTGCATGAGTTTTGCACTTTCCATTCAATTGTTCACACACAACCATCCTCAAAAATTTTGTCTCAGGGAGAACTTTTCCCAGATTCTAGACTTTCGGTGCTAAAAGCAGGAATGTCCTAGGCAACCCAGAACAGTTGGTCACCCTGGAAGTAATACCACCCCCATCTCACCAATAAGAATATCAAAGCAAGGAGAGGAAAAGTAGCTTGCCCAAAGCCAATGATGGTTGGAGTTGTAATTTGAATCTTGGCAAGATAACTCAATACATCCTTCTCACTGCAATACATTAGCCTCTGCAGCAAGTCTTCATGGTTCCTCCTTTCCCTGCTTTATTTAGATGACAAGTCACTGATACAATTTTATTTGATTTCTAGTCAGCCATATAAATTTCATAATTTTTATGAAAACGTTAATTCCTTAATGAAATGTCCAATAAAACCGGGCTTATAAGCACATTCCAATTGGGAGGATATAGGTTTGCTATTAATTGCTGTAAGTCCCAAAATAAATGCTTTGGAATTCAAATTCAAATGACCTTTTCTGGAAAGAAAATTCATTTTTTCTTTTAATTTTCTTTAAGTGTGATTTCAAACACTTTTGAAAACACAACTAAGTGGAAGAAAGCTTTGAAAACTTTCAAGTTTGATAGGAGAAACTTTGAAAGGGGAAAGCATGCTTTGACAAGTCTGATGATATTTAACCATGAAAAATGAAGATTATGGTCATGTGAACACTACAAACAGAGCACTTTTACTTGGCATCAATGAACACACCACTACACTACAGATGCCTGCATTCTTTTGTGAAATAGAGATAATTAAATAAAATGGTCACCCTTTCTTTAAACACTACAACTGAGGATATAGGTCTACCAGTCTTAAGAGACTATATACTCCATCCCTCACCTATTGTTTTTAATTAGTGTATTTTTACTTCATCTTTCATCAGGAGTCCAAAAGCACAGTACATGTTTGCTGGGAGTGTAAACTGTTATGATTTCTAGAGAACACCTCGGCCAATACCTATCCAAAGACTTAGAAATTTTCTTTGGTGACCCAATTTGACTAAGATGTGAACAAATATATTGCTAAATTAATATTCACTGCCTCTCTGATAAGCTTTAGAAAAATATATGGAATAGTCTCAAGATATTGAACAAGGATGTTGAAAAAATCTTCAATGGCTTAAAATTTTTGCAATATGTTAAATGATAAAAGGCAGTTTAAAATTATCATGCATGGTGAGATCAAATAACTATATAGCCATAGCCCTATACCTATATAGATAGCTATAGATATAAAATATACCCACTTCTGGATTAATGAAGCAAAATATTAAGACTGGTTATTTCTACATGGTAGAAATTCCTTGTGTTGTCCAGGAGAGCGAGGGGGTAACTAATTTCTGAAGTTTCTTCAATAAACATGCAATTTTTTCTATAAACATTTTTAAAATGTAATTTTATGGAGTCCAACTTGAGCATTGAAAGCAGCCTGATGCTCCAAGGTATTTTTCATTTAATAAATGGTTTTCCTGATACTGCTATCAAGTGCCACCCTGTCAACTACTTCTTGTAATAGTAGAACCTGAAAAATATTTGGGGGAAAAGCTTGGCCGGGTCATTCCTCTAAAAGAGAACTAGAAATAGATCAGTGATGAAAGGGCTTCGTCCCCCTGAAGTTATCTCACCCAGGTCTCCAGCCAGATGACCGAGTCCTTTAGCCATGTAGGCAGGCCCCTGTGTCCTGCTTGGTCCCTCTAAATCCCAGAGCAGAGCGTTTCCCAGTGTACCAGGTGCCAGCTGCGTGGCTGGGGATGCAAGTACTTACTCCCAGCTAGTGGCTGACTTTTTCTGTGTGTCACTAATACCTGGACAACCTGACAGCAGCTGTAAATCCTTACCCAGGAGAAAACACAGACAAATAAACACACAAAATATCACACATTCCTGAAGCACATTCTCAGAACCTGAGTCAAGTCTACGTTAGCAGCTTGCCACAATTGATAGCTTAAGATCTCTACTAAGCTTTACAACACTGACCAAAGTATTATAATCACTTATTGTTTTCCAGTGATTGCTATACTTCCCACTTTTAATAGGTTCTGGCCCTTGGCGGCAGGGTAGTTCCATGGTAATAAACGATACACTGAGTGGCCAGATTATTATGACCACCTGACGTTTGTAGGTAAATTATAATTTCGCTCTGAAGTTGCTAGAGGGCCAGACCATTATAAACGTCTGAATAGCACAACATGCCTAAGTATCGTTGCTGATCAAGTTCATCCTATCATGTTGATGGCGTATCCCAATGGAGATGGCTTCTTCCAACAAGACAATGCGCCATGCCATGGTGCTCGTATTGTGCAGGAGTGGTTTCAAGAACATGAGGGAGACTTTACCTTGCTTAGGTGGCCCCCACAATCACCAGATCTCAATCCAATTGAGCATTTGTGGGACGAAGTTAAAAGAGCCATCAGGCAGCTGGTTCCAAAACCATCAAATCTCACAGAACTGGACAGTGCTATTCATCAGGCATGGTGTCAGATTCCTCACATCACCT
>NW_005366952.1:19274-30847 GCF_000412655.1 Myotis brandtii | reverse complement strand
ACTTTAATAGTAACGTGAGTTCAAACTGTTGATAAAGAGTTCTCCAATATAAGAAAGCACATGATGATTTGTAAGCTGATGTAAAAGGAATTGCTTAATTGATATGGAGCAATGGAAGCCAGCAATTTTCTCAAATGGCTGCTATCACAAAGCCTCCATAAATAACTTTAGTGTCTGAAACTGTAGCCACCAAATAATTTGTGGAAAAATACAAAATGTATACCATATGGTTGAACACATCTTCCCTGACCTGTCAGCTAAGTATGGACCTTGACCAAAATGGATATCCTGTTGCCTTTTATCTTCCCACAGGTATTTCACAGGAGCCCTCCTTTCTTAAGTCCACCCGTAGTCTTCTCTCTGAATTTTATTTGATTTTGTTTGGGCAGAAATATTTACCTCAGAGGGTCATCCCAGGAGGACTCCTTTTTGAGTTATCAGCCAACAAAAGAACACTAGTTATCATTAGTTTCATTTCTGAAAACCGCAGTGTTCCCCAACAGCATAAGAAGATAGCGTAGACATCAATGAGTGACCAAGAGCAATGTGGAAACTTTGTCATGTTCTTGTGTTCCCATGGTTGTGGACCTGAATCAAACACTCACACACGCGCGCACACACGCACACGCACCTCACACTCACACTCACATAAACACATCACTGTCTTAAGGAACTGAACTATATATGTGGTTTTCTGGAGCTAAGACTTTTCCAATTAACTCAACACATCCAAAATTCTCAGGGGTGGTATTTGAACACTTCTAGCATTAGATGAAATTTGTATTTTACTAAATGTGTCAGGATTGTTCTACAAATGCCTTGTTTTCTTCCCCCTCATTTTTATTCCCTCCTTTTCTTCTACACAATTTTTCCTAACAGAATAATTCATTTGATTTAGTCATACCTCTTCTCATAAAATTCATATATGCAAGACGAGTTTTTTTAAGTCTTATGAATTATTGTTAGTCTAGTGTGAGTGAATTTAAGGGTCACAAACTCAAATATATGTAGGATCCAACACCATTGTACAAGTGACTAAAGAGCAGGTGAAAGAAACCAATGCAAGTCTGATAATAAATGGCAACTGAATCTCATTGTTGAGTAGGTATCAGGGAGTAGTGGGGCTTGTAGCAGGTAACAGTGAGTAGAGAGTACCTTGGAGAGCACATGCCCAGACAACAGAGGGCGTTCATTATTCAGGAAAAACTACTTGTTACTAGATGGAAATGTGGACCCAAAGGTGACAGGTCTAGATATCTAGATTTTCTTGATGTAAAAATATCCTGTTTTTTTTTTAAAATATTAGCTTCTCATTTTTAAAATGAAACTCTTTGCAACCTACTGAGGATCTCATTTGCCTGTGGCAGTTAGTAATCTGTGGTTTAATGCCATTAATGGCTTTTCTTGAGAGTAAGATTTAATTGTGGAGTACACAGGTATGGGATATGCAGGAGTCAGGTGACACTGAAGAAATGGGGACAAAGCATAAAATGGAGGGCAATTAGAAAAGTTGGAGAGGAAGAAAAGAAACTATAATTATTAACAGTAATTTGCTCTGAGTAGAATTTCTGTTTTACCTTACTCTGCTTTATAAATTTTCTATAAGTCATTAGGAAAAAATAGATGAAATTACTATTCCATAGGATTAAACCAATTATTTAAGGTAGCTCATAAAATTAAAAATACTCATATGCATTTCTGTGCATAGATCCATGTTCCACATTTAAGCCACATAGTTTCAATCACATAATCAAATGTGAATGTTCAATCAGTTCACCATGGTGGCATTATGTATAAAAAAACTTTAGTTAAAATAACCCTTTTCAAAATGAGTAATCAGAGTACAGTCCCTCCAAAATCAACTATTATATTAACAATTTCTTAAAAGTACATGCTAAAAACGACTTTGCTGTTTTTAGTTCAATGATAATGTTGAGAGAGTACCTTGCATATATAGTATGTCCTCAATAAGTGTTTGCTGAACGATTATTATGGTGATGGTGATCTGAATGTCCTTAAACATCATGATTAAAAATAGTAAACAACACAGCCAGTAGTAGTGGTATGGAAATTAAATTTACCAGTAAATCAGTCCCTGGGATGATATTAAAATAAATAAGGGATAAAAAAAGGGAAATGGAAGAAATACAGATACTCCCCTTCCCTGCCAAATCTGTACACTCATAAATTCTCCTTTGATTATTTAAATTCTCAAAACACAGTCTTGCTCCCTTTCTACATGGTGGAGTTGGTGCTATAGTAAGCATCAAACTAAGGCAAAATGAGTGAAGAAAGAGAAAGAAAAAATAACGAGCCTGTCTAGCCTCTTTGTTAATCAAACCCTGGCATCAGAACACCAAGTCACCATAAATCCTTCCCACACGTCAGGTAGAGATACCACAAGGAGGGATGGGAACCATTTCTAAGGGGAAATCCTAGATCTTCAAATAGTTATATCTACTAGAGGCCCGATGCACGAAATTCCTGTAAGAGTAGGCCTTCCTTCCCCCAGCTGCTGGCACGGGCTTCCCTCTGGCACCCGGGACCCAGGCTTCCCTTCTGCCATGGACAGGCACCTAGGACCCAGGCCTCCCTTGCAGCCCTGGCTTCGTCTGGAAGGAAGTCCGGTCTAATTAGCATATTACGTTTTTATTATTAAAGATTTGTTGTATCTATGTGTTTATGTGTAACCAAAAGTACCAAAACAAAGTGGACTGAGGCAGTGTTCCAAAGAGAACATATTAGGAGAGCACAGATTCAAATTAAGATGTGAAATCTCTCTAAGTTTCAGAACAACTGAATAAGACAGCCATTTAGAGAGGCCTTATGAAATTCAATAAAATTTTTGGAATCCCTGTTTTCCTATAGCTGAATCTTTGCCTTCAAGCAGTGTGGGTTTTGTTTTTTTTTTGTTTTTTGCCTTATTTATTTTTAAATAAATAACTTTTAGTGTGTGTGTGTGTGTGTGTGTGTGTGTGTGTGTGTGTGCGCGCGCGCGCGCGCGCGCACATCTGCTTTCCTTACCGGGGCAGAGGTGGTCTTCTCACTTCCTTCTAATATAGGCTCCTACTCTCTGGCAGTACCTTTCCCCCTTGGACAGAGGCTGACAGCTTAGGTAGAAGGGACAGCCATGATGTCCGTGTGCAGAGTCTGCTGCTTTATGAAATTGATCAGAATGGCACAATTCTAGTCAATTTCACTCACAGCAGGTAGAAGCAAGAAAAACATTTCTATGTAAGAGTGAGCCATTGTTCTTCATCTGCAGCTTCCAGGACTAATTGTACAGAAAATCTCAAGTGAAAAAGCAAATGCACACACACACACACACACACACACACACACACACACGGCAGACATGCTATAATCTTTCATACCCCCCCACTGCCCACTGTATATATTATACAGTAAGACATGTAGGCTATAATTTTATTGATAGACTCTCATGACATTATAAAATCTATAGGGCAAAGAGCAAGTGATTTGCTCATGTCACCAAAAATCCAATACAAAATTACAGCTTTCATTTAGAAGCCGTTTTGGGACTTTTTTTTAAATTAGTCATAATGCATGGTTATCAATACTTGTATTTGGGACATGATGACAAGGAAGAGAAATAAAATAAAGCCAATGAACCACTCCGGATTTACAAAGTTCTATACAAATTGTGAGATGTATGACAATTTAAAAAACATATCTCAAAGATAAGTGATCAACGGAAGGACTTGTATGCATGCATATAAGCATAACCAATGGACACAAGACACTGGGAGGGGGGTAGAGGAGGCAAGGGAAGGTCAAGGGGGAAAAAAGGAGATATATGTAATACTCTGTAATACTTTAAGCAACAAAACAAAATTTTAAAAAAAGAAACACACACACACAAAATCCCACATGCATGTATAAAACATAGACACAGAAAATAATGTGGTGATGGCCATAGGGAAAGGTGTGATGTCTGGTGGAGGCGGGCAAATTAGGAAAAAATAAGGGTGAAAAGAGACTTTTTGGGGGTGATGAGTGCATAATGCAGTGTGCAGATGATGTTTTATTGAGTTGTACCCTTGAAACCTGTATAGTTTTGTTAACTAATGTCACATCAATAAATTCAATTTTTAAAAATTGCCAAAAAAAAAGAAAAAAGATCTAGATCTTAACATGCAAAATCAAGTTTAGGTCTTCTATACTGTTCATTACACATGAGCTTGCATAAATTCCTTAACAATTTGTGCAAGTAAGGCAAGAACAGGAAAGATAATGCCTCTTCACTCCATGCCAATATGCTCAACTTTCACAAGATCTCAACATCGTGTGTCCTCATTTGGTGAGGACAGATTTGGGTGAGGGTTTCATATTCCCTGAAGATCCACTCATCCACTTTCAAAGCATCGATTTAACAGATGCTCACAAGGAGTGGAGGTAATGTGGAAACATGTCAGTGCCAAGGAAATTCTACTACTCCCAAGACAGAGGGATATCCTGCTGAAAAGTAAAGAGTTTCCTTCCTCTCTGTGCTCAGAATACTTGTACTCTAGGCAGGAGGAGGCTAACTAAGCCCTCAAAGACAGGCCCATCTTAGTACTCCATGCTATCGGTGGGGGGTTCCAAGATGGAACCAATGTGTGATTGTACAATGTGTGATTTGTCTGCAGGTCCAGACTAAAGCCATTGACAGATCATCCAGAAAATAAGTAGAGTTAACTGGGTAGGTACAGGTGGGTCCACATAAGGAAACTATTCAATATAAGAAAAATATAATTAAAAAATCATAGTTATTCACTCCAATCTATAAGTTGTGAGGCCCGAGTGCTGGGCATGCCGCGACCCTTTAATACAGTTCCTCATGTTGTGGTGACCCCAACCATAAAATTATTTTCATTGCTACTTCATAACTGTAATTTTGCTACTGTTATGAATCGTAATGTAAATATCTGATATGCAGAATCTATTTTCATTGTTCGAGACCCACAGGTTGAAAACCACTGAACATCGTTCTTCTTAAAGATTTTATTTTCACTTGCTTTTGTCACGTAACATTAGTGAACTACTGGGGAATATTCCTGATGTGTATTAATGTTATTGCCCAATTTACCTACAGCTTTAAATTGGTGTGTCCTCCGCACTCCCACTGCTCTGCCTGTTGGCATCTAACACAGTCTCAAAGGCTTCAATCAGCAAATATGCAACCTGACTCTCACGTAGGATTCAGTGAGGTTGATTGGTTACAAATCTCATGAACAATACATGAAAACTGGCTTAACTAAAATTGCTGACTCATGACAATGAAACACTCCCATCTTCACTTTTCCAAAGGAAGTCCTGCGTCTTTTTCAGAACTGACGAAGCAGAGCACAGAGCAGTTACCCTGGAGTTATATGAATTAATGAATATCAGCTGTCTAAACTGAAAGATGAGTACAATTCATGAGTACATTAAGAGTTATAGCTCTGTTTTAAACATGAATTAAGCCTTTTTTTTTTTTTACCGGGTGGGAGAGGTTTAACTGATAGGAAAACTTGAGTCCTTAAAGTCTGCCTATTTATGCTCTATGTATAGTATAATGCCCTGGGACATTCCTACAGAATGTCAACCATCTGGATCAAGCAATCAACATGCTGGTGGCTGTCTGGCATCAGGCTAAATCCAAATCAATCAGTGATCTATATCTGATGAACACCAGTAATTTTGGCACTGTGTAGACACAAATGCAATACTCTTATCTTTCTCCAAGGTAAGTCATCTTTCTACCGTTTTCTAAACTGTTTGCATATCTGATTCCACACTTTTTCCAAAATATAGGCTCTGATCCCATGGGCAGATCCATTTTGTAACAAACCTGAGAGCAACCACTGTATCATCTTCAACACCTGTTAAGCCAATGAAAGCAGTACTGACTGAAGAAATTCTAAGATTACCAATATTCCAAGTGACTCATGCCTTTGGACTTGCTCAGAGGTATGTGACTACTGGAATCATATCAGACTGCATTATTCTTTAACTGACACATAAATCTGATTTGCTATTAATAACACTTACTATACCTACAAACAACATAATTTGGTCCCAAAGTGTAATGTCTGAAATTACATTAAGTACTAAGAAAAAAAACAACAACAGCAAGCCCTATAAACCACATGTTAAATAAAAATGAAATCTTCTTTCAATAGAAATGTGCAGAGAATGGTTAATAGCATAAACAATGTTTACATTAATTTCACTTGAACTTTTGCAGGCTGGAGTAGCACGCTTTGAGTAGATTATAGTCTTGATTTTTTAGTGAATAATATGTAGCTTAAAGTTTCAGAAAACTCCAAACTACAAATATTCTAA
Source organism: Myotis brandtii (assembly GCF_000412655.1). Lineage (NCBI taxonomy): Eukaryota > Metazoa > Chordata > Mammalia > Chiroptera > Vespertilionidae > Myotis > Myotis brandtii. The sequence continues at coordinate 24,520 of NW_005366952.1, read as the reverse complement.
GTTTGGGGTGAATGAAGGTGGAAGCTTAAAATGGGAAAGACTAAAAGAGAAAGGGAAGCACCTTTACAAAGAGCTATTATACCTGATAGGCTCCATGCAAGACAGTTGAAATGTGAGCTTCAGTATTCAAAATAGAAAGGATACAATCATATGTCTGGTTAACTTACAGGAAATAGTTCCAGAGACAATTTTACACTAACTACAGTGATTTGGGCAATTTTTAAAAATAATACCAGCCAATTTCTCTCCATTATACTCTGCTGGCAGAAAATAAAACATTTTTCCTTGAAATGATTGCCTTTGGCTTTGTTAAATCATGCATTCTGTCAACATGTGGTCACCATTTTTACATGATCTTTCTGCTTCCCTAGAAAAGAATGAATTCACAGTCTGAGCCCTGATATAAATATGTAATCTTGCAACTGTTAAGTCTTCTATTACTGCAAAATGAAGAGATAAGAAATTGATGTGGTATCAAAAGAAATGAAACAAAAAAGAGATGACCAAATAAGTATAAAACTCAGAGTCTTGCATCTACTCCACAGCTAAATGAACAAAATGCTCGTGCTGATCATCTTTCTTACCATGATACAAAGGGAATGTGTGCGATTTTAAAGCACTAATATTTGAAAACCCTATTTATGTCAAGAGATGTTCTAGCAACTTTGCTGTGGCTAGCAAATGCTTAGAGGAGCAGAGGTTGTAATAAAGCCTTAAAATAAGAAAAGCATTATCTTGCCATTAAGTAAAGACTTTTGGGGTACAAATGCAAAGTGCCTGGGCTATAATTGCTTCTTCTATGTCATCTGCTAGGATGGAGATCCTTATCTCCAGCCTCCAGCCTGTACATCTGTAAAGCTAAATTCTTCTGCAAAAAGTGCAGATATTTGTTTGGTTGCTGCCCTCTGGGCCTTTGTTTGAAACACTGAGAGCGTGCCTCCTTCCTAAGATCATCACTGCGATGCTGGGATTTCCCAGCGTGACGCTCAATAAGCATCCTTGACAATGTTGCTTTTACTTTACACAGTAGCTTAGCATATATGGCATCTCAAACTAATTTATAGTAAAAACAGAATGTAAATCTTTTTTAAAAAAACTGAAATATTTCAACTGTGTAAAGAAAATGATTTTCAGTAAATCTTGAATTGGATAAAAATATAAAGGGCCAAAAAAAAAATTCAGAACTTTTATAGTATAGGAAAGAGATGGCAAAGGAGAAAACTCTAACTGGAAAGGAAGTACTAGCAACTTGCCAAGACTTAAGATATGTTTTTAAAAGATATAGATATTAGAGAAGTCATTTGTTTCCTTCCCTCTGTACAATTGACATGTAAAGTAAGGTGAAAGTTAAGCCACAGATAATATTAGATGAGATTTCATCTGAGGCAGCACTCTGCCTGTGACAGAGCTGTCCGAGCCCCCTCAGTACAATCACCAGTAAAAAGTGCAGAGGAATGAATGCTACTTCCCCGTCAATGTAAAACCTCAAGTTACTAGAACCCCATTGGAAATTTCAACGAATAGGAATGATTTCTGTACTCATCTTCTTGGGGTTTGTGGGAGCGGTACAAGGAAATTACAAAAAACAAAACAAAACAAACAAACAAAAAAACACAGCAAACGGTTAACAGATTTATTTTTGTTTTCCATCAACTACAACGTCTCAAATGTTTTGTAAAGTGGATACACATTTACCGCCCCCCACCCCTTTCCTACACTGCCCATATGTCCATTCTATAATGACTGATTTGGTTCAGAGAGAAAAAAAAAGTGGCCTGAGTCTTGGCAAAAATCTGAGTAATCAAGGAAAAACCCAGGCTCAGTCAGGATCCCATATTCATCAGCACATGGAGAGGTGCTGATCCTGAGAAAGCAGCACAGAGTGCAGAGGGCACCAGTCTGAGCCTCAGGCTGTTCCTCTGTGCACTGAGCCTCGGGTTTCCACTTTGCGAGATGAACAAGAGCACACAGTAGGTATGCGTAAGGCCCCCATCAGTTCTGAAATTCTTTTCATTCCAAGAATTTCACCAAGGGGTTAAAACAAAAACATGATTTTGCCTACCTCAGGACTGACTACAAGATAACCAGGTAGGATGTCATTTTCTAATCAGACATCTAATAACAAGGCCCTGTCATGGCGATGCCGGCATCACGCTTCACTCTGCAAGGAGGGCTTCCAAAGGCCTGACGGCTGTTCAGCCGTCACGCTGGCAACCTCCACCTGCCAGCATCCACTCGGAAGTGACAGTACCGGGGTTGTATCACCTGTTAAATATTTGAACTCACACCACAGCTAAAGGCTATCCAGTTCCAGAGACTGCTTCCTAATCATTACACGGACTCTTTTAAACACATTTACGAAACTTAAAGAAATTATAGTTCATTCCTGTTTCCCAGTGGTCAATTTTAAAAAATGAATTGCATAAAAATAACTAATAATTAAGCACTCACTGCATTCCTAGTGCTGTAGTAATTAACTGCTTCGTATGGTTTCTCTCGCTAAACCTTTAAACAACCATATGGTTATATATTTACAGATGGGGGCAGAGAGGTTTCAAGCAGTCACATTATTTGCCTAAAGTCTTCCAGCTAGTTACGTGCAGACCCCGGGTTCAGGCCCACCTTGATCTGTCTGCAGAGTGCTCATGTTTAACCAGCATGGTCCACACCTGGGAGGTGAGGGGACTGGGAAGAAAGCACAGGAGAGTTCTATCCATTGAAGGTAAAGGAAGGTAACTTTTAAATCACATGAGTTGCTATATTTTTTTAAAAAAGAAAAAACAAACAAACCTCATCTGGTTCTAGAATTGTGGTGGTAAATTTAAGAAGTCTTATTTTTAAAAAATTTATGAGTTCAGTTTACATAAATTTGGAAATGAAATAACAGGGTTGCATTGTGTGGCCATCTGCCACTCTGATAAGCATCTCTGGCTACAGAAACTGAGAATACTGGTAGTTTTGCTGAGGAGTTAATTGAAGCCTTCCTAAGAATAATTTTAATTTAAGTGTTTTAGAGCCAAATTCTGCTTTATGATCCACATTTCACATAGCATTTCTGAAAACTAGAGCAAGCCAAGGGTCTGGTAGGCATTTTGGAATCTTTCAGATTAAAGCCTGATCCAGCTATTTTCTGCTGTGTATCTAGTGCTGATCCCAAAACCCAGGTAAGTGAAAGTGGTTTTCCAAGTGCAGTGTAAGCATGACCTATGACGCCGAAAAGAGGACTGACCCATAAGAATTCAGACTGTATTGTTATACTACCCACTTAGTTACAATTATCTATGCCCCCTCTACCTTAAATTATATAGCAAAAATGGCTAAATGGTCCTCAACACATTTATAAGGCTTAACGTTTGTTGGGTTACGAGGATCATATTTTATGATTTCTGCTGATAAGTGCATGTTTTTTTAAGTATTTCCTCAGACAGATCTCACTTTGGGGTTAAAGGCAGCAACTCTCTTCAGATACAGTATGAAGCACATATTTGGGAGTGTTCATCTTTGTGTCTTAATTCAGCCATTGTCTCTAAAAAAAGTAGTTGCTTTCACTAAACTTTATTTTGATCCTTTACACAATGAGAGATTTAAAAAAAATCCCCAATATTCTGAATAGTTGTGTGAATTATGGAAAGACAGCAAAGAATTTGGAGAGGAAATCCCTAAGCATCCTTTATTATCATCACAAAAAGCATTACTATCTTTTTAAAAGAGAGGAGAGGGAAGTGAACAAACGTAATTATCCAAGCTATAATTTAGCCCTGACAACAGAGCACCCCTCTTCAGACTAAGAAAAGGCTCCAAGGGAGAGTGCCACAAACACCATTTTGGGAGGGGGTGTGCTAGCCTACATCCTAAAACTAACTGCAAGCTCTACAGCACTTCCCATGCTGGAGATACACATAGTCCCACACATGTGTCATTCAGCTGCAAGCAAAATTAAAATATACACTCTATTTTCTTCACATTTTCATCGTTCCAATACTAATTAATCAAATGACATCCAATCTGAGAAACAACCAACCAAAGAGGTAAGGATTCAACTCAGAGTATTTCACTTGAAAATTATGACTATTTTATGAATTGTTAAAAATGTAAACAGTGGTGATCATTGCACAATGTATATAAATATCAAATCAATATGTTAGACCCTTGGAACTAATATAATGTTATATGTCAATTACACAGAAAATGTAAACAGTATAGAGAAATGAAAAAGCAAATATTGAAGTCTCTCAGCCACTAAGTCTTAAGTCTTTCAATTCCCACAAGCAATTATTATGAGTTGCTGTTTTTTAGGTATTTTTCCAAAAGAGACATATATACATTAAGATCATATATGTATAAACCTAATCTTCTGTACATGAATAAAAATTTTTGATACTGTTCTGAAACTTGCAAATACATGTCTTGAGTCTTCAGCACATATAGGTCTACCCCAATCTGCTAAAACATTACCCCACATTTCATTGGATGAATGTAGTAATTTATTTATCCAGTTCTTCATAGAAACATAATTGTTTTCAACATGAATATTAAAACAAAGGTGAAAGCATTAAGAAGTGCAAACTGGTAGCTACAAAATAGTCAGTGGGATGTAAAGTACAGCATAGGGAATACAGTCAATAATCTATATATATAAGAGCCTAAACAACCTTTTGACCATTCGACCCTTCAACTGGTAGCTATGACATGCACTGACCACCAGGGGGAAGATGCTCAACGCACAGGCATGGAAACATTGGACAAACTGATGAATCTCAGAGGAAAGGGGGGAGGGCAGGAAAAGATTAACCAAAGATCTTACATGCATACTAGATCTTATATGCATACTAGACATTCCTGCACCAGTGGGGTCCCTCAGCCTGGCCTGCGGGAATCAAGCTGAAACTGGCTCTCGAACACCCCCCAAGGGGTCCCAGATTGTGAGAGGGCGCAGGCCAGGCCGAGGGATCCCACTGGTACATGATTTATATAACTTGCCTCTAGTCCTATCTAATAAAAGACAAAAAGGGTAATTGACCATAACTTCGCTATGCTTCCCATTGGCTAATCAGCAAGATATGCAAATTAACCGCCAACCAAGATGGCGGCCGGCAGCAAAGCAGCTGAAGCGAGCAGGAGGCTTGCTTGCTCCAGTGATGGAGGAAGCCAAGGTTCCCCGCCTGCCGCAGCCCGGCTCTAAGCTCCGAAAGCAACAAAGTTTCAATTATAGAAGCTAAACAAACCCCAGATACCTGCTTTCAGCA
>NW_005366952.1:0-18440 GCF_000412655.1 Myotis brandtii | reverse complement strand
CCTCAGCAGCACTAAGGATGTCCGACTGCAGCTTAGGCCTGCTCCCCGCTGGCAAGTGGACATCCCCCGAGGGCTCCTGGGCTGCCAAAGGGATGTCTGACTGCCAGCTTAGGCCCAACTCATCAGGCAGCAGGCCTAAGCCAGCAGGTGGTCGTCCCCCGAGGGGTCCCAGACTGCAAGAGGGCACAGGCCAGGCTGAGGGACCCCCCCCCCGGGCGCACATTTTTGTGCACTGGGCCTTTAGTATTATAATAACTATGTATGGTGCCAGGAGGATACTGGAAATATCAGGTGGAAGATTTTGTAAAGTGCATGATTATCTCAACTATGATGTACACCTGAAACTAATACAAAATAATATTGAATGTAAACTGTTATTAAAAATTAAAATTAAAAAATACAGAAATAGACATTTCTACACATTTTTTTATATATTTGTAGGAGTTTGTCAATAGAAGTGGAATGGCAGGGTAAAAGAATCTGTTCATTTAAAAAATCAATCCAGAGTTGTACACTGCCAGCTCAAACAAAGGAAACCCTTCATCTTCATTTGTGAGAAGAAAATATTTTTATTTGGTTATTTGACAATGAAGAAAATAATATGAGTTCATGAATGCACTTGTATGTATAGATAATAAAAAATTTTCATTGATATTGTTCTTTGCTTATTTTTGTATTGCAACAGAATTCTACAAATTAATTTTAATATTTCTTGAATGATGTTACATTGAAACACTCCTTCAAATATTTAGATAAACAAAGTAATTAATATAGATGTTACCAAGGTTCAATGTATTTCAAAATGTTTAAAAACAACCATATATTACAGGATCTTGCTATATATACTAGTTGCTTTTCCACAAAGTAATTAAAACATAACATATGTAAAAATATAATGCAGAGATTGCTACCTTGTGTCCAAAGGCACTCCTCATACCTTTTTAATTTTTTTTTTCTAGAAGTATCAACCTTTAAGCACAATTGCCTGAAATAAGAGATCATGCTAGTGGTCAGAAAAGTCATTGCACTTAGTAAAAGGTCCTCTCTTCTGTGTTCTAAGGTATTTAAATTCTGAAGCTACACAACAAAAATTAATTTCCATTCCACTGAGTGCTCCCTCCTGGGCCTTGCTCAGTGTACAGTCCCGGGAACAAAGGCCACCGTGGAACTTTCTGAGCAGCCAAACACGGTGACACATGTGCTATATCCCCAAGTGCTTAGTACACAATGCATGATTGTGTGAACCTCTCACCTATAGTGTACCAACAAGTCCCTGAAAATTACAGTGTGAAATGCAAACACCTTTGTCCTTAAAACAAGCACATTCCGCCAAAAATGCTCTTTTCTGTGCACTTTTGGCATGGACAGGGCAGAACACAATATCCTTTGCATTCAGCTGCCAAAGGCATGAAACTAGATCCAAAAGGAAGAAGCCAGGTAAATTGTTTAGGCCCATGACCTAACATTCTCCTTGGCATAAAAAGATTCATTCTTTAGCCTCCAATAAATGTAGCCAGTTGGAAAGGCAATAAATTCACTGTCCTACAACACAGTGAGCAATTCAGATAAACAGCCTCCAATGCTCAAAATCCCGTTTCTTCACTTTAAGGCCAGTATATAAAGGCTGTTGAGGAATTATTCCTTTGAAACCCTCTGAGAAATTATCACCAATTCTTCCCTAAACACAAATGAAACTAGAAACAAAAAAGGAGAAGTATCCCCAAATATCTGTTTCTAGCTCTACTTTCCCATAGAGAATTATGACTGTTTCTGTCATAACTTAGAGTACATCTATAAATATTCTTACAGCAAGAATATTCAGTAGACATCCTCCTAAAGATAATTTGGAAATGATAGCATATCAATGGCAACAAGTTTTAACAAAGTGCCCACAGATGATCTTCCTGCCTGACAGTGCTGAGTGCTGAACAAAGCTGGGGGCAAGGGCGGGTCAGGAGTCAGTCAGCCCAACAGTACTGAGTGTCTTCTACACAGGAAACTGCCCTTGGGATAGGGAGGCAGCGTCACGTGTGTATGAAGTTTATAATCTGATGAGGAGATAAAAGACAATTACACAAATAAATGTTACAACACAGAATGGGGAAAGTGCCATAGAGAGGCACAAAACCAATCACTCAAGATGAACATTTGTGCCTTCAAATGCTAGGACTCCAATTCTCCTTAATAGTCCCTCTCTTCATTCAAGCATTCATTTATTCATTTAAAAACACTTATTGCCTGGCTCAGTGCTAAGAAAAACAGACACAGTGGGAAACAGAAGAGACAGAGGCCTTGCCCTCCTGAAATCCTCCTTTGTGTGGAAAAGACAGCACTCAAACTTACGCAGTAAGAGAAATAATAAACATACTAATAATCATCATAACTGACATTCATTCAGTGCTTATTACATGTCCGTGAGCTAAATGCTTAACATGTGTTATCTCTGTCATCCTTCTAGCAACATGATGAGTCAGGAAGCCACTGAATTGAAGCTGATATGGCCCCTGGCTTCAGACCCCCTGGGTTGGAATCCTGACACTATCACTGATTAGTTATGTAATCTTGGGTTCATGAATGAACCTTTCTGTGCCTCAGCTTCCTCATTTGTAAAATGGGATTAATACCAGCTTCTGCCAAATTTAAGATGCCTTTGATAATAACACACATTCTAATTTCAGAGATTTTAGACTCTTTACTAAATAAGGTAACAATATACTAGTAAAGTAGGATCCATCATATATGATTATGATGATTAAAGAAAAATACAAACAGAGCACCTATAAGGGAGCATAGCATACATGTTTAAGATTATCTATTATTCTTTTAAGTATACGCATTTTTTAAAAAAAGAAAACAAATTTACAATAAACTGAAATGATATAAAAAAGCCCAGCAATCCCACTTCTGGGAATATATCCTAAGAATTCAAAAACACAAGTCAGAAAGAATATATGCACCCCTATGTTCATAGCAGCATTATTTACAATAGCTAAGATTTGGAAACAGCTTAAGTGCCCATCAGCAGATGAGTGGATAAAAAAGCTATGGTGCATTTACACAATGGAACACCACTCAGCTATAAAAAAGAAGGAAATCTTACCCTTTGCAACAGCATAAACGGATCTGGAGTTTATATCCTAAGCGAAATAAGTCAGTCAGAGAAAGACAAATATCACATGATCTCACTTATATGTGGAATCTAATGAACAAAATAAACTGATGAAATAAATAGGACCAGAGGCATGGATACACTGAACAGACCGACAGATCTCAGAGAGGAGGGATTGAGGGGGGACTGGTAGAGATTAACCAAAGAATAGATACGCATATAAACATAGCCCATGAACACAGACAATAATGTGGTGGTGAAAGCCTGGGAGGGTGGCGGGGGCTGTGTGTAGGGGGGCCAAGGGTAGAAGATAGGGGGCATCTCTAATTATGTCAGCAATAACAAATTTTTAATAAAAGAATTTAATTGAAGAAAAATAAGTTTAGGCCTCTGGGAATTTGTATTAGAAGATTAATCTAGGATAGGGTTCAAAAAGTGCTACTCAATTCAGTGGTGTTAGAACTACCAACTGAAGAAGCAGCAAGAGGAATTAACATGACAGAGGTGGGGAGACTGTTCCAGGCAGAGGGGAGTGTGTACAAAAGCCACAGGCAGGAAGAGCAACGCACATGCAGAGATGAGAATGAAGCCAATTCAACTAGAGAACAGGAAGCAAGCTGGGAGCCACAGAACAGAGGCTGCAGAACTGGCCACTAGCAAGACCCTACAGGGCCTTCCAGACCATCCTGGGGAAGTGTTGCCTTTATCCTAACTGATGCGACAAGCCATTTAAGGATGCTGGAGCTGAATTTGCTCTGCTTAAGGACTAGGTGGAGGAAGACCAATCAGAGGCTACTCTGATAATCCAGAAGTGAGAAGATGCTAGCTTGGACTAGAGCAGGACTTCTCAACCTCAGCATGACTGACGTTTTGGACTAGGTAATCCTTTGTTTTGGGGGCTTTCTTGTGCATTGTAGACTGTTAATCAGAATCCCTGGTTTCTACCCACTGGATACCAGTAGCAATTCCCAAGTAATGACAACCAAAAATGTCTCCATTGGGAAAAAAATCACCCCTAGTTGAGAACAACTAGACTAGAGTGATCTCAAGGGAACTGGAGAAAAGGGAGATTGAGTCTAGAAAGAATAAAGACAAAAATCAAAAGGGCTTGTTGATGAATATGAGATGAAGGAGAGGCCAGTGGCCAGGATACATTCCTCGCCAGGGATTCTTCTGACTGCGATCTCAGTGGTGGTGAGGGCATGCACTGAGACAGGAAACACAGGAACCGATCCAATGTGAGGGACAAATCATGAGTTCAGTTTGAGGCCTGCAGAATGTGAGCTATCACCATGGTGACATCTGAACGGTCTTGATGTCACATATGCACTTTGAGATTCAGAATAAAGCTCAGAAAGGAGATATGGTGGGAGTATGAAAATTTGAGAGTCGTAAGCATAGGTATTATAACTGAAGGTTATGTATACCAAAACACTTTTACTTTAGAAATAGTTAAATTCTATCACTTCATTTCTGGATACCAGAACAACTCTACAAGAAACTCATCAAAACCCTTCAATACTTTAAGATAGTGTCTTACAAAACTATTTCAGTAGTTTCAGAGCTCCATGTGCATAGACACAACCAGGATATACTTATACTGGAGAGAGAGAGAGAGTTAAGCAAAATGTAACTTAAAAGTATGCATAGTTCATCTCAATCAAGGATGCTTTTTAGAGGCTTAATTTGCAACGCAAAGTTGAAATAAAGATCAAGAGTGACTTTTATTTTTTTTGGTGTCTACTTGTCTTTTTGTAGAAATCAGTGTTCTCCTATCCCAGCATCTTGAATTGTACTCTGATTGCAGCTACCTTGACTGAGACCCAAGCATTCCTCATCAGTGCTCAGATTCACTTGATTTCTTCCCTAGTGGTGTAGGATAAACATAAGAAAGTTCAATTCTTAATCACTTCAGATCTCTAGAATTTTTGAAGACAGAGCCCATGACCTTGGGGATTGCTAGCTGGAAGAAAAAATCCTAGTTCAGTTCTATTATTTAGCTCCAAGTCTTAACCTTGACTTTCAATGACAAAGGAACCAAAAACAACATCTGCTGTTCCCCAGTGGCTCTCTTCCAAAGATTTTCCTTGGCCAGCATTATAACATAGCCTAACAAGACCCTACCGTGTGTGCGCTCGCACCTGTGACTTCTCAAGAAATTATCCATTCATTCAAGAACACTTTTGTTATTTTAGGGGCACTATTATTTTACACAAGAATCTTTACTACTTTTTCTTCATAATATCAAGGGATAATGCCAGATTAGCTCCAAACTGAATATAAATATAGGGAGAAAATGGATCCAATTGGATCTACTTTGAAAAGCATGATTCATTTTCTCATTATGTAGGTAAGTGTACCTTGCAAAAAAAGTCTGAACTACTTAGGTTTTAAAGCTGCAGTCATTTTTCATTATCTGAACATTAATACGGGTAACACAAAATATTGCCTGTGTAGCAATGTAAGACCTTCATTAAAGGCACACCAACAATCTGAATCTCATGGAAGAAAAAGCAGATAACACTACTGACATGAGGTCAGGAAAGATGTGTTTATAAGCTCTGAGAAAGGAAAAGGGTTCTTGCATTATCTCTGATATTTTGAATGATTATTGTTTCCAGTTCTTCTGCTATACTAGAAGTACTCATAATAAGAATTCTGAAAAGGCTAACAGGCTAATCTTGATTGGCTAAAATTCTAAACACAACCCATTTGTGGAGAAGAGTAGAGAGGGAAGGTCACCCAAGAGAGTATTTCCATTTCATTCATTTATTCATTCATTCAAATAGTTCCTGAAAACCAACTATATTACAGTCACAAGGCATTTGAGGATAACTAAGACATGATAAAAAATGTTACAGTCCAGGTGACAAAGGGTAGGGTGGATGGAAGGCTGAGTGAAAAAGGTGAAAGAATTAAGCAAAACAAACAAATAAAAAACCCTTATAAACACAGACAACAGTATGATGGCTACCAGACTGAAAGGGTGTGGGGGAGATAGAAGAGTGAAAAGGGGGGATAAATGGTGATGAAAGGAGACATGATTTGGGGTGATGAACCCACAGTGCAGTATACAGATGATGTGTTGTAGAGCTGTGCACCTGAAACCTATATAATTTATTAACCAGTGTTGCCACAATAAATTCAATTAAAAAATTTTACAGTAAAAGGAGATGAACAAGTTAAAATTGTCTTTAGGTTTCAGACTGTCTACTAGCTTTCTCTATTTTCATGTCATACTGGAACCTCAAACAAAACTGAGGTCTTCATCTTCCCATGCCAGCTTGACTCTCTCAGTGATATCTGTTCTTGTTCAATGGCACCACCCACTGTCCACATCAAAACATCCTATATTTCTTCTTGCACTAACTTCCTCAGATATCCAGTCACTTAAGAATTCCCTTATCCCTCATAAGTTTCTATCCCTGTGTGTTGCCATCTACTCTGAGCCACTATCCTCTTTTCTGACCTACTGCAATAACCTCCAAATCCCTTTCTCTGTGGCCCCCTTTCATCAGCCCCCTTCCAATCTGCTCTCATTGGTACAATGAGAGAACCTTCTCCAGTGTTATCTGCTCAGGTCTCTCTTCTTCTCAAATGTACATGGCGTCCAATGGTCGTTTAGCATAAGCTCCAAACTCATCAACATTAAAGGCCTCATATGAACCAGCTCCTGTTCTCTTCTCCATGAACCCCGAATCTGTACTCCAGGAAAGAGAAGACCTGTCAGCAACTCTGTCACTCTACTCTCCTGGATCTCTCCTGTATGAACATTTGCCTTCACCTCTTCCCCTTTCCCAGATAAGATCAACCCATTGTCCAAATCTCTCCTCAGCAAGCACTTCCTCTGGAAGTCAGAGTCAAGCAACCTTTTAATAAATTCAGCAGCACCATATCCTTCCCAACTGGAATACCAAGCAATGCGCAAATTACTTGTTTGCCTGTGTTCCTGACTACAGTATAAGTTCTGAGAGAGCAGGGACCACAGTAGCTTCAGGGTCCTATGAAGCTACAAAGGAGATAGTGGCCTGGTCTATCTTGGAACAGGTCAAGGAATCTCACTGGGTAGGTAGTCCTTCAGACAAGTCATTAAAAATAAGAGTTTTCATGGATAATGGCAATACTAAGTTGGATGTATTGAAACCAAAGGAGCATGATGAGGAAAATGAGAAGTTGTAAAGCAGGATGGCAATTTATGGAGCACCTGAGTAAGACCCTAAGATGGGAGCAGGGGAGGGAGACCAACTACGAGGCTGGAGAGTTCAGTAAGGGTCAGACCATGGATTTCTTTAGGGCTCATCCAAAAGTTTAACCTTTATATTTAGACAATGAGGGATCATTAAAGGATCATAAGCAATGGGAGACGTGATTATGTTGTACTTCTGGAGATCACTCTTGATTAAAGAAGCGTAATTACAGGATTACCAGGGAAGTATAAGAAAGGGAATGATCAGATCACTCTGCAGCTCTCTCTGGTCAGAGATCATGTAGGCCTGACCTTGGAAGAAATGGGTGTCATGGAGAAGAGCAGGTGGACAGAGGAGCCTTTCACTTAAGTCTTGAGCTTAGCTGAGCTGGCTCAGAGGAAGCCCCGTGTGAGACAAGAAAAACCCAAGGGCCAGTTTCTAAAGCACACCAAAAAACAGAGGAGCAGTATTGGAAAAAAGGAACCAGAAAGGCAACTTAAAGGGAAGCAGAAGAATACTCAAAGAGTCAAAGGAAGAGATATTTTCTGGGAGGAGGGAGTTGTCCACAAAGTCACAAGATGAAAAGTGGAAGGAAGCACTGGATGTTGACAATTCAGTGGTCGCTGCCAGAAGAAGTTCCTGAAGGTAAAGGATGTGAGATAGTGGGGGGAAAAGTCAGATTTCTCTAGAAAGGTGGACATTTTCAGGATATACTGTTGTTTTGAAAAACTTGTCTGTGAAGGAAAAGCTTAGCTAGAAGGGGACATGAGGTAAAGCGAGGTTGTTTTAATGGTGGGAAGGTTTGAGCCAGTTTACATGTTGGTGTGAAAAAGTAGAGAAATAAATTTTAAATGACCACTGGACAGGACCAAACCCCCCCACCAATTTGAAGAATCATAAGTTAACTATAAAGAAAAGAGTTTGGAACCTAGAGTGAAAATAATATTCAAAATGATTACACCCTTAACATAATCCAAGGGCAATAAAACTTAAGTATTATCAGAATAATAAAGTTATACTGATAACAGAAAGTAATTATTATTTAGTAATACAATGATATGCTTATGCATTTTTCTTCTGTATTTGTTTTATTTGTGACAATTTTTAGCTTGTGTTTAGGGAAATTGAAATAATGGAATTTATTTAAACTACCTATAAGAATAAATTATGCTAGGCGATATTGTTGAATTTGATAAGCTAAAAAAATAGGGAGGCAGCTGATTGATGTTTCTAACTCTCCGTCCCTCTCCCTTCCTCCCTGTAAAAGAATCAATAAAATATATATTTTTAAAAATAGCATGAAAAATAAAGGTACCAGAGAAGTAGCCTAGAGAAAAGTGTTGAAAATTTCAACTATTTGCATACTTGTTACTAGAAAAAGACATCCAGGGGAAATATAAAATGTAGTTTTAAAAACTAAAACTACAATACTTTCAGTTAGTAAATTTGAAACCTAAGCCTAGCTACACACACAACTGTTATCATTCTAAAGAGAATCAATGTGATTTATGCATTCAGATGATTTTTCACTCATCAGTCATGCATTGATTACCTATTGAATGCTCTCTATACATCTTTATATGGGGAGGAGGAAGATTTCAGAAAGTTCTTATAGTTAAATTATGTACTAAATTACTTGGAGAAAACCCATACATGGTAGCCACAGTAGAATAACAGAGAAACAAAGAGAACTTTACAGTCTGTCTGCATATGTGTCAAAGAGGTGAGAAACAGTGCTCCTAGAGCAGTGGTTCTCAACCTTCCTAATGCCGAGACCCTTTAATACAGTTCCTCATGTTGTGGTGACCCCCAACCATAAAATTATTTTCGTTGCTACTTCATAACTGTAATTTTGCTACTGTTATGAATCGTAATGTAAATATCTGATATGCAGGATGTATTTTCATTGTTACAAATTGAACATAATTAAAGCATAGTGATTAATCACAAAAAAATATGTAATTATATATGTGTTTTCCAATGGTCTTAGGCGACCCCTGTGAAAGGGTCATTCGACCTCCAAAGGGGTCGGTTGAGAACCGCTGTTCTAGATAGAAGAGAATTGCTAGAATGTTGTTTGCTTGCCATTTACATATAGTAAGAGCTGGCTGGCAGAAAGCAGAAGGGGCCTATTGGTAAGGAGAAGGCCTGCAGGCAGATACATGTAAGCCCAGACAAGAGATTTCATTTTTGTCGCCTGAATCACTAATCACATTTTATAGCAGCCATTTAATTTTGATTTTTTCTTCACTGATATTAAATGAAAATGTTAACAAGTTACCAATTAGGCAACATAAAAGCATTATTAAGCATAAACTCCCAAACTGCTCAATGTTTAAAATATAAAATTTGAAATTACATTAACAATTTCTTTAAATTATACTGCAGAGATATTGAAATCAGAGCAAAATTATTCCCTTTGAATCAAAAAACAGTGAATGATAACATGGGAAGGATTCCTTTCCCAATCTCACTCTGTAAGATTTAGCTCTTCCCTTCCCGTTTTTTGCCCATTCTCTATTTTTGAACCGACACAATCTGAATATCTGACATCACGTTTTCCTCTTAGTGCCCAATCCTTACTATGGATGATTTTGATACTCATGTAACTCTATAAATACACCTCCTTCCCTTGCCTACTACCTCTTCTTCTTCTGCTTCCATAAATATACACAACTGTACAATTATTCCATTACATATCTACACATTCATACTAATGACCTTGTCATCCTTGAGTACAGAAGTTCAGATTTGCCTAATTTGTTTCCCTGACTGTCCAATTGGAAATCACCACCTCCTGCAAGGCTATCTTACTCATTCATAACAATATCAATGCCACATGATGGCAACTCAAATAATGAGGCTGTAACATCAAAGAATCTTTTACCAGGGAGTACACTAGGGACTCTATATGACATTAAAGTGGTAGGAAAATATGAGGTACATGCAAAAACATGTCATGATGGACCAGGTGAGAGAACACAAAACTTCCTAGCCTCAACTTCTATCTCACTGTTCATACCTCCACTTCCAACCTAACAGCACTACTGAATTCAATAAAAACATTTAACTTATCCCTACCCTGTCTTTTACTTAAAAGTTAAAACGTCTATTAACCACATTAAGAATATGTGCATTCTTATATCCAGGATGATACTCCAGCAATGACTTACTTGTGAGGAGGTCAGCGGTGATGCCAATCTGTTAATAAACCTTTTCTATATCACTCATGAGAGGAAATAATCCATTCTGCAATTAAAAAATCATAAGTTTTTACAATTTCTGCCTACTTTTTCACCTCTTACATGGCCTCTATTTTCTTCCTAATATGTTTTTTCACGTTGACAATGATTGTGTAAGGGACTTCTAGGAAGTTTCCTTAATAGATATAAAGTGTTTTCCAATAACCCACACAAATTTGAGCCGCAAATGGTCCCACTAATGCATTCTTTTAATACTCAAACTTGACTCTATATATTTATTACTTGGTATCTTGACTATACACTTGTCTGCTTTGTTTCCTTTTAGAAACAATGATGTCATCCAAAGCCCACATGAGATCAGAGTAGAAGAGATGTCGGTAAAGAGAAAGGAAAAAGTACGGGATTTGAAGCGAGTCTTTTACCTTAGACACCGATTTACTTTAAAATAAAAATCGGCTTGTTTGTGATTAATTTAAAAACTTTATCCATAATAAACTATAAGACTACTGCCTCAGCATACCTAAAACAGCACCCCCCAGCCCCCAGTGTGTAGTGCAGTAGGGTGCTTTTACAAGAATCGTGCAATGAGAAAATGTTTCAACACAGGTCAACTAAGTTTGAAAGGTTTTAGTGATCGCAATTTAATATCAGAGTAAGAAAGGGACTGTGTCCAATGGGTCTGCTCTTAAAGATGTAAATACAGTGGGGCCTTGACTTACGAGTTTAATTCGTTCTGTGACGGAGCTCGTAACTCAAATTACTCTTATGTCAAATCAAAAAGTGAACGAGTGAGACACGTGATGCTGGGCTGATGTTGTGGCGTTCACTGTGACATTCCTGCGCCAACTAGCGGTGGGGTATCTGAAGCTGGCTCATAACCCGAATTTTAGCTCGAAACTCAAAGCAAAAAATCAGCCGACAGACGGCTCGTATCTTGAAAAACTCGTTAGTCAGGACACTCGTAAGTCCAGGCCCCACTGTAACCCCGACAAGAGCACCCTCCATCTGGGAAGGGCCCGCTCTGCACTCTGCAGTGTTATTTCGGAGTCAGCGAGGGGGAAGTGGACATACACTCTGCCGTGAAAGAAGGACCCTGATGATTAGTGTCATGGTGGGTGTCACAGTCTGACTGACATCATGCTCTCCTCTTTAATAATCAGTGACATGGAGAAACTAAGTATGTATCATTTTTTCCCTGAAAACCAATGCATTCGGGTAGATAGATGAAGCGCCTTTATCATCCCCTTAACATTTATCATTTGGCAGGGGTAGCAAAGTTTGATACAGAACAGTAACCTTCCCAAGTTAAGACTAGCAATTGTTAGAGTCAGGATACACTGTATAGAAACAGTTTGAACCATATGTATACAACACAGAACACTTATTCACTTAATTTTTTTAAATAATAAGCATTTCCTTAAGTGTTGGCCATCGAAGAAAGTGCCAAGCATTGATCAGACTGTCAAACCTCAGAGGAAAGGTAGGGGAGGGTGGGGGTAAGGGGGAGAGATCAACCAAAGGACTTATATGCAAGCATATAGGCCTAACCAATGGACACAGCCAACAGGGGTGTGAGGCCATGAGTGGAGGTGACGGGGGTAATGTGGGGATAAGGACACATATGTAATAACTTAATCAATAAAGAATTTTTTTTAAAAAAAAGCCTGTTAAACAAAGCTCATTCTCTGCCCTAAGGAACTTATGACAAATACACAGAAAATGACAAATCAGGGTGATAGTTCCACAGGCAGGTAAGAATGGGGTGCTATGGAAGGATTTAGGAGTGGCAAACCAAGGCCTAGAAAACTGGGGAAGATTTCTTAATAGAGACATGAGCAAAAAAACATTTTAAAGGAATTCTCCAGGTAAAGGAGCTAGGGTGGGGAAGGGAGGTGAACGCATGATCTATTTCACAATGTTTTAAAATATTAAAAATTAAATATATCCAGTGAATAATAGTGTCAACTTCACCATTCAAGATAGGGGTATGCAGCTATTTCTGATGCTGAAAAAAAAGTAGAATGTCACTTTAAAAATCACATTCAAATATACCCCAGGGCTAACATCTTCCTGGGATTCACGTGCAATTATTTATTTGTTGCTTGGCAGAGTATCTTATCACTAGCCAACACACCTGTTATGCCACAACATTTACATAGAAAAATCACGTTGTTTTACTGAGAAATCTTGCTGTCTTATAAAATGCCTAAGATGTTTAGAAATGATGAAGACTGATTCATGTGCATTTAGCGTTATCAATATTTTGTTCATGCCATTCTGGGATTTCCTTTAATATTTTCCCCATCAATTCATCCACTCATCTATAACATTAGAATACATACATATAATTACTCTAGTTCTGTGACTTTCTGTTATTGGTGTTTTGTGCTGTACTTGAGTTCTGAGTGAGAGAAAATAAAGATGTGAAAATAGACCCATATAGTATTCTTTAGTTATAGGCACTATTGTTCTATCTCAGTAATGTTGTAACAGATTCCCATCTTGGGTCAGACATAATATAGTTAGCAATCAGGGGTAAAAGGACTAAAAACAATAGCTAAAAAGGGCTAATAATCCTTGCTTTATGACTTATTAGCTCCAAGTTTCCATGTCCCCATTTGTAAAATGAGGATACTAATAGTTATGTTTTAGATGAAATAACATAGGAAGATATTTAGCCCAGCACCTGACACCTAACAGAAACTCCATAAGCATTTCTGACACTATAGATTAAATAATTTTTTTATTCTCTAAGTGCAAAAGCCAGTTATAAAAATTCCAGTAAAATTTAATTGGATTCACTCAGCTAAGTATGAGTCAGAGCATCTGTCATTCATTTCTCTGGTAGAAATGCCTTGACGAAGGAGGCATCGAAGAAAATCCTGAATGGTAGTCTGACAATGAGTAAAATTTATATAGCCAATATTCAACACAATACTAACAAACCAAATGCAACAGTGTATTAAAAAGATTATGCACCATGACCAAGTGGGATTTATCCTAGGAATGCAATTTGACTGTGTTCTGAGAGTTCTGAACTAGGATTCAGCAATACAGTACACATTAAATGAACAAGGGGGGTGGCACACATGAACTTGTTAATTGATGTATAAAAGGCATTTGATAAAATTTAACATCCTTTCATGATAAAAGCACTAAAAACACCAGCAAGAAAAGGAATCTTCCTCAACATGAATAAGGGCATTTACAAAAACCAATAGCTAACATGGTACTTAATGGAGAAAGACTGAAAGCTTACCCCCTAAGACCAGGAACAAGACGAGAATACCTACTTTCACCACTGCTTATTCAAAATGGTACCGGAATTACATGACAGAGCAATTACACAAGAAAAAGAAATAAAAGGCATAAAATGCAAAAGGAAGAAGTAAAACTATCTCTGCTCGCAGATGACATGTTCCTATAGATAAAAAAAAATTTCAAGGAACTCACTAGAAAGCTAATAGAGATAATAAATTAATTCAATAACGTTGCAGGTTACAAAATCAGTTGTGTTTCTATAGAACAGGAATGGACAATGAAAAATGAAATCAAAGATCAATTTCAGCCCTAGCTGGTATGGCTCAGTTGGTTGGAGCATCATCCTGAACTACAAAGGGTTGCGGGTTCAATCCCTGATCTGGGCGCATACAGGAGGCAACCAATCTGTTTCTCTCTCTAACATCAATGTTTTTTTTCTCTCTCTCTCTGTCCACCTTCTTTCTCCCCCCTCTCTCCCTTTCTCCCTCTATCCCTCTCTCATTGTACTCCCCCCCTCCCCTTCTCCCCCTCCATAAAATCAATAAAAACATATACTTGGGTGAGAATTTTTTAAAGCAATTCCATTTATACTAGCATCTAAAAGAATAAAATACCTAGGAATAAATTTAACCAAGGAGGTTAAATACTTGTACATGAAACTACAAAACATTGCTGAAAGAAATTAAATATTTAATTTAATTTCTGCTCAATATTTCTGTGAGCCTAAAACTATTCTAAAAAATAGTCTATAGATAGATAAACAGACAAATAGGTAAAAAGAAATAAAGCATTTTCATAGATTAGAAGATTTAATATTGCTAAGATGTCAATACTGCAAAAGCAATCTGCAGATTCAACACAATCTCTGTCACAATTTCAACAGCCTATTTTGGAGAAATGGAAAAACGAATCCTGAAATTCATATGTAATTTCAAGGGGTCTCAAACAGTCAAAACAGTTTTGAAAAAAAGAACAAAGTTGGAGTACACACACTTCCTGATTTTACAACTTACAATAATGCTACTGTAATCAAAACAGTGTGGTACTTGCATAAGAATAGACATGTAGACCAACGGAATAAAATTGAGAGTTCAGAAATAAACCCATATAGCTGTGGCCAATGGATTTTTGTAAGGGTGCCAAGTCCATTCAATGGGGAAGCAGAGAGAATACTGTCTTCAACAAATAGTATTGGGACAAATGAATTTCCACATGCAAAAGAATGAAGTTGTATCTCTGTCATCACACTATATGCAAACATGAACAAAAAATGGATCAACAATCTAAATATAAAAGCTAAAACTATAAAAGTGTCTGATAAAAGCACAGGAAAAATATTTATGACCTTGGACTTAGCAATGGCTTCTTATACTTGACACCAAAAGTATGAGTAGTAAAAGAAAAAATAGATGCATTGTACTTCCGCAGAATGGAAGGCATTTGTGAATTATAGGTCATTATCATGAAAGTAAAAAAAATAAGCTACAGAATGGAGAGTCATTTGTATGATATGGATTTAATATGCAGAATATATAAAGAACTAAAATTCAAAAAAAGAGATAATCCAATTAAAAATGGGCAATGATCTTGACAAGACATTTCTATAAAGAAGATACCCAAATGCCAATAAGCCCATGAAAAGATGCTCAAGATGATAAATTATTAGGAAAATACAAATTCAAACTACAATGAGGTGTTATTTCACACCACTACAATAGCTATAATTAAAAATACAGAAAATAAGTGTTGGTGGGAATGTGGAGAAATTAGAAACCCAGTACATTCTGGGGGAAATGTAAAATGACATAGCTGCTGGGGAAAACAGTTTGGTGGTTCCCAAAACCTTAGAACTATCTTATAATCTGGCAATTCCATTCTGAGGTATATACCCAAAAGAACTGAAAGCAAGAACTCAAACAGACATTTGTACGCCAATGTTCATTGCAACATTATACACAACAGCCTAAACATGGAAATGACCCCAAGAGTACATCAATAGATAAACAAAAAGTGGGATATACATTTACTGGCATATTAGCCATAAAACACAATGAAGTTTTGATAATATGAACTCTAACATTATGGTGCTAAGTGTAATAAGCCAGACACAAAAGGAAATATATTGTACAGTTCCATTATATAAAAGATCTAGATCAAGCAAATTCATAGAGACAGAAAATAGATTAGAGGTTACCAGGAGGTAACCAAATGGGGGAGGTGGGGCATTAATGTTTTATAGGTACAGAGTTTTTGTTTGGGGCCGTGACAAAGTTTTGGAAATGTTGATGGTTGTACAATGCTGTCAAAGTAATTATTGACACTGAATTGCACATTTAAAAATAGTTGAAATGGAAGATTTTGTTAAACATATTTTGCTATAATTTTAAAAAACTGTATGCAGCTAAAATTTTATTTTGTTTGGAATAATTTTCTATCCAGGTCATATGTCTTCACAAAGAGTATATAAATCACAACCATGTTAATCAGTTTCTACATGGATAATCTCAAAACCTATATTTATTCCCTCTAAAATTTGAATAGATATGTAATAAAATTAAATGAATGAAAAAATGAGCACATTCATGGATAAATGAATGAACACATGATGGCAAGAATTTTCTTTAAGTGCTATCTCAAGGTAACTAGCCTTTGATTATGTTGTTGTTTTAAAACTATACTCCATTATTTCTAATTCAGCATCACCAAGGAATTTCTGTTTCCACATTTATTTGGAGACTGAATAGGTCAAAGATGATAACACTTCACAAATATTGGGACACTTTAAGAGGGTTTATTGCTAATTATATTTTTAAAATAATATGTTGTTGAATGTGATGCCATCCCATTTGGATATTGTATGTAAAATCTCAATAAGCCCAAGGCAATATCTTACGAATTAAATTCACTTTTTAAACTCAACTATTCGATAAAAATGAATACACTAGCATGTATTGCCACTTATTAAAACACAAAACACCTCTTAGAGAAGCAGATTTATCACTATGCCAAAAAGTTAATTGCTTGTTACATTGTGTTACAGAAAAATGTGAATTCTACCTCTAACCATTTTTAACACCACGAATAAAAAGCATTTAAACATCTCTTCCATTTTATTTTGTTTCCCACTGATACAAGTGGGTATACTTCCTAAGGGGAAAACATCTCTGAACAATCAAATTTTAGTTTTCATTTGGTTGGTAAAAAAAAAAAGAGAGAGAGAGAGAGAGAGAGACTAGTTTTTGTACAAACAAGATTTTTTAATGAATGGACAGAACAGCAAGTTTATAAGCTTTAAAACTTTAAGTAATAAGTCTCTCATCTGATGGAAACCCCTCAAATTCTATAAAGGCACAATAAGAATTTTGTTAGAAATGAATTTTTTGGCACAATCTGATAATATACAAGCATTTCCCTTTCCTATCTACATGTTAAATTATGTCACTCAATGTTTCTTAAATATATCTGCTCAATTATAGTTTTATCCTTATTCTAGATATAAAATTCTTTGCAGAAATATAAAGAAAACTTTAATGATCTTACGACATATCTGCACCACTAAAATATCTGCAAAAACAGCATTCTTTTCTCCAAATGTTTCTTGTTTCCTTTTCCACATCAATCTACAGGAGTCACAGGAAATGGCCAGTGAAGAGATCAACAGCTCCTGTGAGGTTGCTTAATGGTGGTGCTGATGATGCTTTCTATGTCCCCTTGCATCTCCTCTCCATGGAACTCTGACACAACCTCAAATCCTACCACCAATCTTATCGCCCCTGCTAGCTCATCATCCTTCCAAAGGGTCCGCCCAGCTGTCTTGCTAAGTCCTTCTTTGTCTCCACTCCATTTTGAACATTCTTCCTTGCTTTCACTCTTTTCTTAAAGCTTTAATCATTTCCCACCGCCTTCCAGAACCTCCATCCAGCCTCTGATTTAGCTATAAAGATCCCTCGTGAGATCAATAGACTCCCAGACAAGGTGAACAACAAACACGTTGATGGGCTGACTAGGTAGAATAGTTAGTGCGATGTCAGAACATCAACAAACAGAGGACTAATTGGACTCACATGGAAGCATGAAAGATGAAAGAC
Organism: Myotis brandtii; assembly: GCF_000412655.1. Lineage (NCBI taxonomy): Eukaryota > Metazoa > Chordata > Mammalia > Chiroptera > Vespertilionidae > Myotis > Myotis brandtii. Next base: position 592 of record NW_005366952.1, on the reverse strand, counting down.
AAGAACATTTATATTTTCCTAGCTCACCTTGCAATAAATGTCATGGAATGAACACATCTATACATGAATGATCTATGGTACCGATTTCAAAATCATTCCAGAAATAAGTTATTTGGCGCGTATGCCTTTTACCTTCTAGGTAAATAATCACAGTGATAACCATACCAGGGCTCTTTTACCTGTAACGTGAGACACTGAAGTTTTTAAAGTTTTCTATAAGAATCCCAACCAAGTGTTTGTTACAGGCACCCTGGGGTTCTCATGGTTAAGAAGCAAAATAGATAGATATGTTGATGGCTTATAGCATTTGCACCTAAATGGCAAAGGAATAGAAACCCAAAGGCCACTGGCCGAAATCAGGGTAGAAATATCCTGGGGCTATTTAGAGAAGTATTAATTAAGTCTACTAGTTACAAACTCCTAAAAAGGGCATTACACAGTATTTCTATAATAAACCATGTTTACAAAAATATATACAAACCACTAAATCCCCCTCACATAGAGAGTTGTTTAGAACCTTAAAATATGCAAAAGTCCATCAAATCTTCTTTCTGATCACCAGTGGATTCAGCAAGTAATTTCTGTATATTCA
>NW_005366951.1:0-1613 GCF_000412655.1 Myotis brandtii | reverse complement strand
CACCTTCATCCAGTTCACTTCCCCACCAAACTTGAACCCTATTTCAGCTGCCTACATGTTTCTCAGCTTTCTCCAAATGAAAATTTTCATTGCTAATTTCATCGTTCTGCACCACATCATTACTGGTCTATATATTTCTTCTCCTGTATTCCTCATCCTGTGTGCCCTACGACTGATCCCATTATGCCCCAGATCAACTAAGCCAGAAGTCAGCTCACTTACTGTCCATCCTATCCCTACATTTTCAAATTTTTATCATGTTCTATACTGCTAATTATTAATATTTCTTTAATATTTCTCTTATAAATCTTATATATCTAATCCTACCACCTCAATCTTAGTTCATGCTTCACTTATGTACCTGTTCTGACATTGTTTACTTCCCTTTCTAATGTAATATGTCCCAAAATGATCTTTCTAAAACAAATATTGTGATAGGGATATTCTACTTTAAATATTCTCGGTAGTACATCAATGCCAATAGAATATAAAATGTGATATGACCTCTTCATGACATAACTCCTTCTTCTCCCCATCACTCGGTTCCATAATTCAGAGTAATACTAATCTAAAACAATTAGTCTTGTTTTCACAAGTCTAATTTTACTCATATACTTCATTTGATCTGAATGCTTCATACATGCACACAAATACACACACACACATAACACACATACACACAGGCACATACACACACCAGTTCCTGTATTGTAATAATTAAAAGCACAGACTCTGAAATGAGAAAGAGCAAAGTTTGAATCCTGGCTACATTACTTACTAGCCATGTAAATTTGGGTATGTGAACTAAACTATTTAATATGGTCACATTATGGTCTAGTTATTTGTTTGAAAATACAATAATACCAGTACCTAGGACTTGTGATGTGACATGATGAAAGCAGATTATACACTTCATTTGGTACATAGCATTTAATAAATTCTAAATCACCCATATTCTCATTGCAGCATTACTTACAAGAGCCAAGATATAGAAGCAACCTAGGTACCCATCGATAGATGAATGGACAAAGAAGTTGTGGTACATATATACAATGGAATATTATTTAGTATTAAAAAAAAGTATTGATATTTGTGACAACATAAGATGAACCTAGAAGTTATTATGATAAGTGCGATAAGTCAGAGAGAGAAAACCAAATACCACATCATTTAATTAATATGTAGGAATCTAAAGAAAAAATAAATAAACATAAAATAAAACTAAAATCAACTCATAGAAACAGACATCAAACTAATGGTTGCTAGCTGTGGCCAGTGTACTTAGTGGTTAGAGTGTTGGCCCATGAATGAAAGGTCTTGGGTTCGATTCTCAGTAAAGCGCACATACCTGGGATGCAGGTTTGATGCCCAGCCCCTGTTAGGGTGTATACAAGAAGCAATGTTTCTCTCTCTCTCTTTCTCCCCCTTCTTCCCTTCCACTCTCTCTAAAAAAATCAATGGAAATATACTCAGGTGAGGATTAACAAAAAGAAACAAAAGAAAAAAACAAAACAAAAACCCTGATGGTTGTTAGAGGGGAGAGGGGTGGAAGGATGGGTGAGAAAGGTGAAAGAGCATATCTACACTAATAAAAGAGGAACATGGTAATTGGC
>NW_005366950.1:0-782 GCF_000412655.1 Myotis brandtii | reverse complement strand
GAGGAACTGGAACAGAAGGGCACACCTGCGGAGTTCTGCCCAGAACCAAGGCCTGGATTCCTCAGATATACACAGGGAAGGGGGTCTACTTTCTCACGTTTCTTAGCTGAGCTGGTGGTTTGACCACATCTTTGCTGTACCTTCAGGTGCCTTTCCTGTCCGTGGGTGGGGACATCGGGGTGCGGACCATTCAGCACCAAGACTGCAGCCCCTTGAGTGGCGACTACGTCATCGAGGACGTGCAGGGGGATGACAAGTGCTACTTCCGGCGGCTCATCTTTCTCAGCAACAGGAACGTGGTGCAGTCAGAAGCCAGATTGCTGAAGGCTGTGTCTCACAAAGGTGAGGTGTCAGGGGCACGTTGGTGGGACCCACATGGACACAGCATGGATTCTTGATTTCGGGGGTCAGAAGGACCTGGGAGTGTGGCCGAGATGTAGGACAGACCTGGGTACCTGTGACCAGAGGCACATGGCCAAGTGGGTTGTCCTCTTAGACCACTTGGGCTCTTAGGGTGTGAGTGGCTATAAGTGGAATAGAGGTCTGTGTTCTGTTCTTGAGCCAAGCCTGGCTGTGAAGTGATAAGGAGCAGGGCTAATGGATTACCAAGTAAACATGATCATCACTTTAATGCCTTTAGTTTAAAAGCCACTTGCTTTGCAAGTTCCACATACGTCTGGGTACTAATTCAACAGGGCTCTGTGAGGTGAGCCATTTCTGCTGTCTGAGTGGTACAGTAGAAAGATGATAGGCATTGGAGACAGTCCCGGGTTCAAATCCAG
>NW_005366949.1:0-796 GCF_000412655.1 Myotis brandtii | reverse complement strand
GGAATAATGTAAGCTGGTAGGATGCCCCAGAGATTTACCACTTCGGGAGTTAGAAAAGAAGAACCAGTGGTCTCTGTGCAGACTGGACTTTCCTCCCCCCCACTCCTCACCCTGGAAGAAAACTCCGCTAGCAGGCTACTAACGCGGGACTTTTCCTGGCAGGCTTTGTGGAAACTATCCCCATATGGTCAGCTAAACTGTGTAGAACCATAAATGCCACTTAAAACATTTCTTAGATTTAATGAGCTCCCACAGCGTTATATGGCAACCTTAGGGAGAGAGACTTTTTGGCAAGGGTTAGTGGCTCTGCAATCTGGAGTGTGGGTTTTATTATCCATGTGGCAAAACCTCTGAATGCCAAGGTGACATTATCGTGAAGCAGCTCTTTATTCCCTATCCTGTAGAGAGGAAAGCTACCCTTCAACTCCAAACTGAACCAGCGAATTCTCACTAAGTCAGTTAGGACTCTGGCATGCTAATGAGATGGCCAGGCTAGGCAAGCTTAAATAGGGAAGGGGAAATTCTTGCAAGAGTGTCAGACTGTCTCTTGGATCCCAAGGATGAGGATGCAGTGACCAGAATGACCACGCCCAAAAGGGCTCTGGTTCACCAATTGTACCTTCCTGCTTCTCAGCAGTTTTAATCTTCTCTACTTTGTATCTTTTGTGGATCAGCCATCTCTCCTTGTATGTGAGCAAGTTTTTCTTTTTAACAGTTTTGAAATTTTATTTTTAAAAATATTATACCACAACTTCTTCCTATATACAATGGAATACTACTCAGTCATAAGAAAAGA
>NW_005366948.1:0-928 GCF_000412655.1 Myotis brandtii | reverse complement strand
CCTCCCACCGGCCTAATTGCCCCCAACTGCCCCCCCTGCGGGCCTGGTCATCCTTAACTGTCCCCACACCTGCCTGGTCACCTCTTACTACCCCCTCCACCCTCCTGGTCGCTCCTCATGGCCCCCCTGCTGGCCTGGTCATCCACGCAGTCTGCTGTTCAGTCGTTTGGTCCTCCTTCACTAACCCCCCTGCCGGCCTGGTCGCCCCACACAGCCTGCTTGTTCAGTTGTTTGGTCGTCCCTCACTAACCCCCCTGCTGGCTTGGTAATAGGCAGCCATCTTGTGAGGGTGTGGTGGTCAATTTGAATATTACCTCTTTATTATATAGGATCAGGGACACAAACCCTGAAATTTTTTTTTTACATTAGGTAAACAAGGTTGTGCAACCCAAGACATCTTAAAGTTCTCTCTTCTCTTTTCTTCCTTCTCCTTCTCTGGCCTGGACCTTGTTTAAACCTAGAGCAACTCTTTGGATATACTGAACATATGCTGTATTATGACCCATAAGAGTGAGGCTGGATAGCCTTGGTGCACTGTAGTTGTGTGGGAATCCCTCCAGGTGACAGGGTGCTCCAGGAAGGTCCTGAGATGGGACACATCACAGTGAAAAATGATACTGGCTACACTTTACTAAATAGGATCATCTACTTTCAAATGTTATCAAAGATAGGGTCTGCCCCAGCTTGGCTAACACCATCATCCTATTGTAGTGACAGCTTGACGAGGAAATGATGACCTAGGATATATCGTGAAAAGAACTTTGGCTTGGGAGTGAGGTTCAGGTCTGTCTCCGTTATTGTCTCCTTGAGTGATTGAAGCCTGAACTGGGTTAATATTTGATGTGTATCTTACTCTAACGTATGATGCTAATCTTGAGACCTAAGGCAATATCTTCAAACTTGGGAAGGTATTTTGGCACCTTTACCT
>NW_005366947.1:0-836 GCF_000412655.1 Myotis brandtii | reverse complement strand
CACCATGGGAACACAAGGTCAGCCACTGTCAGTCCTGCAGGGAAACACCAACACGGAGCGGTAAGGAAAGGGAATCTAGAGTGTGAACACTTCCTAAATTTAAAAAGAAAACACTGTGAAGGAACACACAGGCCCTCCCCGGGGACCCTGCGACCTGTCCCTGGGCCTACAGCCTTGCCTAGGAACATGACTGGGCCCGGGAGAACCAGACTAGCAGCTGTGGACAAGTCTGTTATCCTTAAGCCGTGCTACTCTAAACCCAATCCTAAACCAACCGCCAAGGCCAATGCACAGCCATCGCTCAGCACCGCTCAGACCAACTGCAGGTCAATGGCACCCACGGAGGGCCAGGCGTCTCCGAAGGTATGTGCATGGCTCCACTGAAAGGCACATCTAGAACATGACAGGGATCATTTACAACTGAGTTACTTTTTCTTTTTTTTTGTTAATCCTCACCTGAGGATATTTTTCTATTGATTTTTAGAGCGAATGGAAGGGAGAGGGAGAGACAGAGAGAGAAACATCAATGTGAGAGACACACACAGACTGGTTGCCTCTCACATGCACTCCGACCAGGGTGGGGATTGAACCTGCAACCGAGGTATGTGCCTTTGACTGGAATTGAAAGCGGGAGCTTTCAGTCCTCGGGCCGATGCTCTATCCACTGAGCCAAACCGGCCAGGGCTACAACTAAGTTCTTAACAACTGCAGAGTCTCTCAATCCCACAGCTGAGACCGTGGAGTCTCTGTGTTATCACAGTGAGGCATCACGGAGCCACAGAACACAAAAGACAGAACAACAAAATAACCTAGAGGTCATTCTCTGGGGGCAGGAG
>NW_005366946.1:4650-4972 GCF_000412655.1 Myotis brandtii | reverse complement strand
CCGACGCTCTATCCACTGAGCCACACCGGCCGGGGCTCCTTTCGTTGAATTTTTGTTTTATTCTTTTTGCCGGAGAAAGACACGTGTCCCAGGATCTCACTCCTAATTGGGATCTAATGAACCAGATAAGCTGATGAACAAAATAGATCCAGGGTGAACAGATTGTCGAATCTCAGAGGGAAGGCGGGGGAGGGTGCGTGGGTGGGAAGAGACCAACCAATGACCTTGTATGTATGGGTACATCACCCGTGGACGCAGACAATATGGGGGTGAGGGCCTGGGGGTGGGGGGCAGGAGTGTGGAGGAGGGGATCAATGGGGGG
>NW_005366946.1:0-344 GCF_000412655.1 Myotis brandtii | reverse complement strand
GATTCCCGGTCAAGGGCACATGCCCCGGGTTGTGGGCTCAATCCCCAGTAGGGGGCGTGCAGGGGGCGGCCGGTCCATGATTCTCTCTCATCATAGATGTTTCTATCTCTCTCCCCCTTTCTCTTCCTCCCTGAAATCAATTTAAAATATATATTTTTAAAGTTAATAATAAAAAAATCTATACTAATAAAAGGGTAATATGCTAATTAGACCGGACAGACAAGACGTCTTCTGGACGTCCTTCCGGACAAATCCACGGTGGCGGGAGCCAAGGCACAGGCACCCAGAGGCAATCATGTCGGCAGGAGAGAGCTGTTAGGGGCGATCAGGCCGGCAGGGGAGGG
>NW_005366945.1:0-275 GCF_000412655.1 Myotis brandtii | reverse complement strand
TCAAAAAAGGCTGGGTAGTCTTTTTCAGAGAGAAGACAAATCAAGAATTAGCAGAAACGAGAGAAAAACAACACAAGATTTGAATTAGCTAAAATAGAGGTGGCCTTGCCCTGACTGGTTTGACTCAGTGAATAGAGTGTTGGCCTGCGGACTGAGGAGTCCCGGGTTCGATTCTGGTCAAGGGCATGTACCTTGGTTGTGGGCACATATGTCCCTGGTGGGAGGTGTGTGGGAGGCGGCTGACCGATGTTTCTCTCTAATCGATGTTTCTAGCT
>NW_005366944.1:2087-2963 GCF_000412655.1 Myotis brandtii | reverse complement strand
GCATGAGGAAGGTTGAGAACCGCTGCCCTAAAGGAAAGTCAGGCTCAGGGGAAAGGAACTCGGGAATTTTCCCGAAGGGAGGCAAGGCTGCAGCCCGAGGGCCCCCAGGAGCCGGACCAACCTGCTTCTCTCTCGTGCTCGAGGGCTCAGGCCGGGGTGGGGGGTGGGGGGTCTCCCAGCCTCACTGTGACTCTCCCAGGCAAGGAATGGTGATTTTGATCAGCCCCGTGGTTGAGCGTCGACCTGTGAACCAGGAGGTCAGGATTCGATTCCCGGTCAGGGCACAGGCCCGGGTTGCGGGCTCCATCCCCAGTGTGGGGCGTGCAGGAGGCAGCCGGTCCGTGACCCTCTCTCATCATGGATGTTTCTCTCTTTCTCTCCCCCTCTCCCTTCCTTTCTGAAATCAATTAAAAAAATTTTTTTTTAAAGAAAGAAGTTAGTCCATCTACAGCCCCAGGAATATCACCCTCCTCCAGGTCAGGCGGCGGCGGCTGCTTTCAGGGTGAAAGAAGTCCTTGAAGGGCTTCTGAAACTCAGTGCTATGCAAATGTGAAGGTGTCGCTTCAAGAGAGATTGGAAAATGGTAAGTTCAGGAAGGCAACAGACTCGCTGTTCAACACCCACGCCCGCGCTCGGAGGATATAAAGTCTCTGTTATCTTGGTTCTGTGTGCGCCGCGAAGCCCCCGCCGCCGCCGATAAAAAGTATCTTTCGCTCCTTCCGGTCCCCAAGCGGGTCTCTGGTTTGTTTTTCCTCTTGGTGCTGCCTGACCTGATACCATCGGTTCACTGACCTGTTTAGCGCTCGTCTGGGGTCAGAGCCGAGGTCCCTGATCGGAGGGCCTTTCTTTCACTCCACGCCTGCCCCTGTGCCTGCC
>NW_005366944.1:0-726 GCF_000412655.1 Myotis brandtii | reverse complement strand
ATTATCACCAGACACCAGACAAGAGGAGCCGGGAGCCGGGCTGGGTTCTGAAAGGTCAGCCCCTGGGCACCGGGCGTGTGTGCTTCTGCTCTGATTCTCTGACTAATTCTGGCTTCCTCCTCACCTCCCTGACCCCGAGTTCTTTCTCAGGGCACCGTGTGGGAACCAGGCCGGTGCTGAGTGATCTGGGGAGCTCGGGGCAGTGGCAGGGCTGGCAGGCGGGCGGGTATGACTCAGCCCCTCGCTACCCTGGGAGAGAGCGAGGGCTCGATGCCGGTTAGTTCAGAGGGCATTGGCCTTGTGGCCGGCACCCCCCCCCATCGGGCCCCCAGCCTCAGTGACAGGGGCCGCATGAGGGGGACCCACGGGTGGGGCCTGCTGGCCAGAGAAAGGAAGCAAAGATGCGGATTCAGCCCAACCGACCGGCCGGCGTGCACACATTTGTGAACAGCACACACTTGACCTTATGGATTCTCTCGACCCCGAGGTCAGCAGGCATGGTGGGCAGGGGTGGCGGGCAGGGGTGGTAGGTAGAGGTGGAGGGCAGGGGTGGGCAGACTCGAAGGGCTCTGTCAAGGTCGAGGTCGCAGACACGGCTCAGTGGGAAGTGCACTGGCAACGCCTGCCGTCTGGGCAGAGGCTGTGGTTTGCCCCCAGCAGGTGCCAGACGGGCGGGGGCTGGTGGACCTTCCCCGCTGCTCTGAGAATGACTGTCAGCGAGGTGCC
>NW_005366943.1:0-606 GCF_000412655.1 Myotis brandtii | reverse complement strand
GGAATATTATGCAGCCATGAAAAGGAGGGAAGCAGGGGCTCATGCTGCAGCATGGATGAACCTGGAAAACTTTATGCTAAGCTAGAGACAACAGGCACAAAAGGCCACCCAGTATGTGATTCGTTTATGTGAAATGTCCACAACAGGCACACCTAGAGACAGAAAGCGGGTTAGTGGTTGCCAGGGGCTCGGGGAAGGTGTGTGTGTGGGGCGACTGCTAAGGGGGACAGGGCTCCTTCTTGGGGTGATAGAAATGTTTTGGAACTACACAGAAGTGATGACTGCACAACATGAGAGTGCACCAAATGCCACTAATTTGTACATTCAAAAGGGTTAATTTTATGTTATGTGAATTTCACCTCAACTGTTTTTTAAAAATATATTTTTAATTGATTTCAGAGAGGAAGGGAGAGATGGAAACATCAATGATGAGAGAGAATCATTGATCGGCTGTCTCCTGCATGCCCCACACTGGGCATGTGCTTTGACTGGGAATTGAATCGTAACCTTCTGGTTCAGAGGTCGATGCTCAACTGCCTAGCCCTGCTGACTGGGCTCAACTGTATTTTTTTTTTTTTTATAAAGGCAAGCTTCTAATAAAGTCAG
>NW_005366942.1:0-543 GCF_000412655.1 Myotis brandtii | reverse complement strand
GTGGGCGACTCCTTCAAGTTCTCTATGAAGGTCAGAGGAGGCTGGGCCTATTCTCTTAGCAACTTTGGCAGGTAGGTGCTACCTCATTTGATAAAGGAAGAACTGAGGCTGGGAGAGGGAAGTACCTAGCTCAGTGATGGCAAACCTATGACACGTGTGTCAGAGGTGACACGCGATTTTTTTGGTTGATTTTTCTTTGTTAAATGGCATTTAAATATATAAAATAAATATCAAAAATATAAATCTTTGTTTTACTATGGTTGCAAATATCAGAAAAATTCTACATGTGACACGGCACCAGAGTTAAGTTAGGGTTTTTCAAAATGCTGACATGCCAAGCTCAAAAGGTTCGCCATCACTGACCTAGCTCAAGACCCACAGCCAGTAAGTGGTGGAATCTGGCTCAGAACCCAGTCCGTGCGATGCCATAATGAGAACAGTGCAAACGCAGACCCTTTCGACAAGCTTTACCCCCCACCATCTGGGCCTACCCCAAGTTTGGATCCATATATAATGCCAGGATGTCTACACTGGGAAGGTAAG
>NW_005366941.1:0-516 GCF_000412655.1 Myotis brandtii | reverse complement strand
TGGGGTGGGGGGTGTGGCCTGAGGTCCCCCATCAAGCTCTGCTGGGTGGGGGATGCGGCCTAAGGTTCTCTGTCAAGCCCTCCTGGGCGGGGGGCATGGCCTGAGGTCCCCCAGCCTGGTGCTGGAGTGGGGGGTGTGGCCTGAGGCCCCCTGTCAAGCCCCACCAGGCGGGGTGCACAGCCTCAGGTCCACTGCCCTGGCCCAGTGCTATGCAGCCTCAGGTCCCTGCTGGTTACTCATTAAGGCTTGCTTATGGTAACTCGGCCTCCACTGCGGGCGCAGCCACCTTGTGTTGCGGAATCCCTGCCATCTTGTTACAGTGTGACAGTCAATTTGCATATTCCCTCTTTATTAGATGTGATTATTGGTCAGATGTAAGTATACATACAGATCCGTTTGTGTTTAGATATTTAATATTAGTCATTTTTAGCAATTTTCTCCTATGGTGTTCCCATACCCTGTTCATAATTTTAATAGTTATTTTGAAACTTCTAATGATAAGTGAAAATATAGATT
>NW_005366940.1:0-795 GCF_000412655.1 Myotis brandtii | reverse complement strand
GTGACCCCAACTGGGTAATCCCATGCACTGGGTTGAATAATCAAACGCACAGATTTGTGTGTAAACGTGTAAACAAGAGCCTGGGAAGCTGTGCGAACTCGCACCAAGTAGCCGGCAAGCTGGCAGACTCTGAGGCTGCCCCTTTGCATCCAGTCCAACTATGGGCTTATTTGTAGTGATCCCTTCTGCCAGCAGCCCTGCGGGAGCCCTTCCCCACTTGCGGGTCACGCTGGCCCCAACGGGCCGCGGACTTTGTGGGGCGCAGATTTCCCCCCGCGCGCGCGCGCATTCCTCTCTCTAACCTGAATTGCAAACCGCACCTTTGGGGGAAGTCTAACCTTTCCGTGGGGAGAAGCAGGGCTCCTCTGAGTTCATGTAGTCGCGCTGCTTGAGAGCCGTTGCCTCCGGGTTAGTAGCCGATCTCTGGATGCTGGTAACAGCCGCTCAAGATGGCGCAGTCTCGCTGCTTAGCCGGCGCCCTGGGGGAGGTTTTAGCCTCAATCTCTCACCGTCCCCTTTTTTCTAGGAGTTCTCTGTCTTTCCTGGCTGCAGACTGTCTCTCAGCTGAATCTCCTCTGCTTATTCGGGCTGTATGTTACCCGTTTCAGCTGCTTGCCCGTATCTGCTCCGGGACAAAGCACCGACACATCCGTCTAAACCTCCGCCATTTTTTCTACTATGGCTTTTTAATACACCAATAATTGACTCACAGAAAGAGAAACTAAGAAAACTATCCCATTTATCATTGCAACAAAAACTTAAGATACCTAGGAATAAACTTACCTAAGGAGGTAA
>NW_005366939.1:0-1229 GCF_000412655.1 Myotis brandtii | reverse complement strand
GTGTCCTCGAGATTTTGCACACACAGTAAAATGAATGTCATGTGCCTGAAATTGTGTCGCTTGTGTTCTGCGTGTTTGCATCCTCATATGTGTGTTTGCCAGGGTGTGGCTGGGTGCTTTTGTGTTCTTGTTCACAATGATCAGCATAGGTGCGTGTGTTTGCGCTAAAACACATGAAGTGTGTATCTAATTTTTGTTTGTTTCTTTTAAATATATTTTTATTGATTTCAGAGAGGAAGGGAAAGGGAGAGAGAGATAGAAACATTAATAATGAGAGAGAATCATTGATCGGCTGCCTCCTGCATGCACCCTACTGGGGATCGAGCCCATAACTGGGGCATGTACCCTTGACCGAATCGAACCCAGGACCTTTGAGTCCACAGGCCGATGCTCTATCCACTGAGCCAAACCAGCCAGGGATGTATCTAATATTTATTGGGTGCTCACTCTGTCTTAGGCACGATTCTAAGTGCTTTTCAGGTATCAACTAGTTTCATCCTCACAGCAACCCTACGAGGCAGGATATCCCCAAACCATGGATGAGGAAACTGAGGCACAGGGAGGGGGTACCAAGGCGCCCAAGCATTCCTTCTTGTAACTACAGATCCTGTTTTCTTCCGTCATGCCTGCCTGCCCTCATTTCTGGTCCATGTGGCTTAGGCTTTGTCCCCCACGTCCTCGACACCTGGGTTGGCCATGGGACCCAGGTGTGATTGGTCCAAGCAGCTGGACCTGGTGGCTCCTGAAACACACCTGAGGGTTGTGCAGTGTTACTGAAACCGTGGCCTGCAGATGGCAGCATCCGATTCCAGGGCCCTGGCTCCTGAATTCAGAATCTGCTTTCACACGCCCTGCAGGGGACCCTCCTGCACTTAAGAATCTGGACCTTGAAACCAAACTGCCTGGGTGGAGGCTGAATTCCAGGCCCACTACTCCTCAGCTTTACTAGTAGATAAGCTTTCTGGGCCTCAGTCTCCTCATCTGTGAAATGGAAATAATAGTAGTCCTGACATTTTTGAGGACTAAATAGGTTAATACATACGAAGTGCCTAGAGCCGCGCCTGGCCTGCAACTAATTGCTGGAGGGTCACTGTCACTGCTATTGCTCAGGGACAGGCAAGGGGCCTGGTCCTAGACTTTTGCTGGCAGCAGTAGGAACAAGTCTCTTTCTGCTGAGATGGGATGTAAGCCTGGAGCGGCTGGCGAGCACACACCACCTCGGGGGCAGA
>NW_005366938.1:0-1080 GCF_000412655.1 Myotis brandtii | reverse complement strand
TGTGATACTGGGTAGGAGACCAAAACCACATGAATCTCACTTGTCTAATCTACAAAATGAGATGGTATACCTGCCTAGCACAATAGTTACAAGGATTTAAATTGTAATAAAATACCAGAAACATATGCATTTTCAATTTATATTAGCCTACTATGAAGCATTTTGGGGAAGGAGTGTAAGAACAGAATGAAGTTATCTAGTTTGTATAGTGGCAGAAGATAACTAATTTATTGTGGTGATCACTTTTAATGAATATAAATATTAAAGGCCTGTTGTATATTTGAAACTAATATAATATTATAAGTCAATTATACTTCAATGAAAATATGTATCTACTTATAAAGCAGACTAAAGCCAAGTATTCAAGAATAGTTTAATTGTAGTATTAAGAGATAATACTATATAATGAAACTATACCCACCTGTATTATTCACTTCAAAGTGCATATGAAATACTCAAAATTCTTAATTATTATATTAGTCCTAGGGTAGACAATAGTTAGTCTTGTATTTGTATATTTTCATGTCCACAAGATACAAAATGATTATAATAAAGATAAATCTGAAGAATCATAGAAACATCTATATAAAAGCCTAAGCGACCATTAGGACTAAATAACCAGAATGACCGGAACGACTGGAATGACCGGTCAACCAGTCTCTATGATACACACTGACCACCAGGGGGCAGACAATCAATGCAGGAGCTGCCCCTTGTGGTCAGTACGCTCCCACAGTCAACCTTCTGCAGCCTTCCGGCAGCGTCAGCATCTGGCGTCCATTCCTTCTGTGCCTGGCCCAGCAACCTGCGCCTCCTCTCCCGACCCCACCAGGGCCTTCAGCACTGGGCTGGGACAGGAAACCAGGGGTGGGTGGTGGCAGATGAGGCCCCTTTCCCAAGGAGGCTGAGGGCTGGCTCCCTCCTTGGGGCTGATGGCCAACCTCCCACACCCTGTCCCTCCCCGCTGGCCAGCAGGCCCCAATAGGCCTGCAGTCCCTCCCCTTGTACCTCCCACCCAGCAGGCAAGCCACGATTAGCCCAGTCCTGATCGGCCCTGATCACCAGCCAAGCCTAGGGACC
>NW_005366937.1:0-1312 GCF_000412655.1 Myotis brandtii | reverse complement strand
GGGTGAGGGGCTGAGGGCTGTTTTCAGGCTGGCCGGTACTGATGGTCTCAGCCTCTCCTTTTTTTCTTTTCTTTTTTTTTCTGGGATTTATTTACCTTCTATAGTTGAAACATTGTTGCCGTCATTTGCGCTCCCAGCTCTGAGTCCATGGCCAGCTGAAAGCAGGTATCTGGGGTTTGTTTAGCTTCTATAATGGAAACATTGTTGCTTTCAGTCAAAGCTGGGCTGCGGCAGGAACCTTGGCTTCCTCCATCAGTGGAGCAAGCAAACCTCATGTTCGCTTCAGCTGCATGGCTGCCGGCCGCCATCTTTGTTGGCAGTTAATTTGCATATTACCCTGATTAGCCAATGGGAAGGGAAGTGTAGTGGAGGTACAGTTGATTACCCTTTTTGTCTTTTATTAGATAGGATTTGTTGTAAAACAGTAGCTTTTACAAAATCTCTTGTTTACCACCTCTCCTGATTGCATCATTTTATCTTGTTCCTGATTTAATCTCATGTTGGTTTGTTCATCATGGTACTTAAGCATACGCCATCCACTGCCATCCACTGTTAATGCTGCCAGTAAGAGGCTATGTTGGCTGATTGACATAAAAACAAAATTAAAAGTGATTAAGAAAGATAAAGGTGAAAAATCAGTAATGTTTTTTTCTCACCTGCCTGGCATGTCCCATTTAATCATAACTATAATCCTGAAGCACACAAATAAAGAAATGGGAACTGTTAAAGGATCTGCCCCATTGAAGCAATGAGACCAACAAAAATTCAAGAAGGTCCTATATCAGAAATAGAGAAACTTCTGATGACTTGTATTAAAGACATAGACATGTATTGTTCTCAGCACTATGCTAATCATGGCCAAAGCAAAAAATGTGTTTCCAATGTTGAAAGAAAAGGCCAGACCCAGTTACAATGTTGAGTTTACTGCTAGCTCAGAGTGGTTTAAACCATTCAAGATTTATTTATTGCATAATGTGAAAGTGAGTGTTGAATCCGAAAGATATAGAATTTTTTGAAAAATTAAGATAAGCTGATTGTGGAGGAAAATTATGTGCCAAAGACAATTTTCAATATGGATGAAACCTCACTATTCTGGAAATGAATGCCTGAAAGGACTTTCATCCATTGGGAGGGTGAGTCATTATCAAATTTCTAGGCTTTTAAGGAGAGGATGACAATCTTTTTGGAGAGCAATGTCATGGGGTACAAATTGAAGCCCTCTGTGATTTGTCACTGTGAGAACACCAGGGCCTCAAACATATTAATAAGTGCACCCTGCTAGTGTCCTACACGAGCAATAAGAAGTCATGGA
>NW_005366936.1:0-227 GCF_000412655.1 Myotis brandtii | reverse complement strand
GGCCAGCGACTGCAGTTACAGCACCCTGCCAAAGCAAGGCCTGAACTGCAGTGCTGACTACAGGAGTTACAGCGTTTTTATTTGCAAAAACCACAAAGTTAGTTCAAAGCCTTGTTTACACAATTTGTTTCCGACACAGTACAGTATCAGTATAGTGACTATCTTCCTATCTATGTATTCTAGGACAGCGTGCCCCACCTGGCCGAAGCACCAGATATGCAGCCCAG
>NW_005366935.1:0-1302 GCF_000412655.1 Myotis brandtii | reverse complement strand
TCAAGCGCTGCCCCCCGCCTGGCAGCGTCACAGATCCAGGTCCCAGAACCATGGACAGCCTCAAGCGCTGCCCCCTACCCGGCAGGGTCACAGATCCGGGTTCCAGGACCGCGGACAGCCTCAAGCACTGCCGCCCCTCCTGCGAGGACATGGATCCGGGTCCCAGACCACAGACAGCCTCAAGCGCTGCCACCACGCCTGCCAGGTCACAGATCCGGGTCCCAGACCACAGACAGCCTCAAGCGCTGCCCCCCCCCGCCTGGCAGAGTCACAGATCCGGGTCCTGGGACAGTGGACAGCCTCAAGCACTGCCCCACGCCTGGCAGGGTCACAGATCCGGGTCCCAGACAGCAGACAGCCTTGTCTGCTGCCGCCTGCCTTCAGTCGGGTCCCAGACCGCGGACAGCCTCAAGCACTGCCCCCCCGCCTGGCAGGGTCACAGATCCGGGTCCCAGACCATGGACAGCCTCAAGTACTGCCCCCCGCCTGCCAGGTCACAGATCTGGTCCCAGACCGTGGACAGCCTTGCCTGCTGCCTCCCTCCTTCAGTATGCAAATTAGCCTTCATCTTGTTGCTTCAGGGTGGGGGTCCCCACTGGGGTGCCTGGCCAGCCTGGATGAGGGGATGATGGCTGTTTGCAGCTGGTCACACCCCCTTCAGGGTAGGGGTCCCCACTGGGGTGCCTGGCCAGCCTGGATGAGGGGATGATGGCTGTTTGCAGCTGGTCACACCCCCTTCAGGGTGGGGGTCCCCACTGGGGTGCCTGGCCAGCCTGGATGAGGGGATGATGGCTGTTTGCAGCTGGTCACACACCCTTCAGGGTGGGGGTCCCCACTGGGGTGCCTGGCCAGCCTGGATGAGGGGATGATGGCTGTTTGCAGCTGGTCACACACCCTTCAGGGTGGGGGTCCCCACTGGGGTGCCTGGCCAGCCTGGATGAGGGGATGATGGCTGTTTGCAGCTGCTCACACACCCTTCAGGGTGGGGGTCCCAGTGCAAGCTCAGAGGCTGGCAGCGGCAGGCGGGGAACCTTGGCTTCCTCCTTCACTGGAGCAAGCAAGCCTCCTGTTCGCTTCAGCTGCTTGGCTGCCGGCCACCATCTTGGTTGGCAGTTAATTTGAATATCGCCCTGATTAGCCAATGGGAAGAGTTCGGGGGTATGGTCAATTTGCATGTTTGTCTATTATTAGATAGGATTGCCACACCCATTATGTCATTATACTACTACTACTACCATTTATTCAATGTGCACTGTATTTTTTATAATTTTTTATTGATTAAAGTATTACAAATGTGTCTTT
>NW_005366934.1:0-930 GCF_000412655.1 Myotis brandtii | reverse complement strand
AACAGAGTAACCTCTCCCTCCTTCCAACTCTCTGCTCCTGTTAGTCTGCTAATACAATCCCAATGACTTTCTATTGAAATAAATTTTTAAAAATTATCTGCTCTTGAATGACATAATTTGTGGTTACGAAGCCTGTGTCAGACTTATTTATTTTTGTGTGTAATGAAGTTTCAGGAGTTTCTCGAGAGGTGTGGAAAACACACAGCTTTCCACCTCCACTGCTATTTATTTTTATTTATTTTTTCTCTGAATTGTCTCACCAGTGCCATCTCTTTTTAATCCTATGTCCCCTTTCATCTTCTTTTACACAGCTCTGGGCCTAATGATTTTTGTTGTTGTTGCTGTTGTTTTAGTCTAAATTTATTGAAAACACAAAGTAGCTTTAATTTTCCCATGTTTTACTCTTAACTAGTGAGCCTATCGGACAGTAGAGCAGCACTTTAAATTATGTCATTTCATTTTGTTAGAACACAGATGAGAAAAAAATGATTGATTCCTAGCCATGGCCACTGTCTGTGGGGGGTTTGCATGCTCTCCCCGTGTCCGTGTGGGCTTTCTCTGGGTCTCCAGTTCCCACATCCCAAAGATGTGCCCGTGAAGTGAGCTGGTGTCTCTTCACTGTCCCAGTCTGAGTGGGTGTGGATGTGAGTGCGCCCTGGGATGGGATCCTGGGGTCCGGTATTGCACCCTGAGCTGCCACAGCTCAAGACTGGAATAGCGGGTTAAAAAATAATTCTTGTTTTTACTAATCTTCCCTAAATGTATTTATAGCTCACATTAATTTCAATGTTTAATATTAGAAGCATTTGGGGTCTTTACTAGAATTTACTGATGTTTCTGTGACCAGAAATATGTCGTAGGAACTTAACTCCTGCTTATATCTATTAGCTGACGGTAAAATCAGTGTTCTTATCAATTGCTTTTGCTTAA
>NW_005366933.1:0-912 GCF_000412655.1 Myotis brandtii | reverse complement strand
CCCCCTCTTCCAGGAAGCCCTCCTGGGTGTTCCCCCAGCTGAAATCTAGGGAGCACTCTTTCTCCAGCGCTCAGCTCACCTGCTGTGCTATAGCCTAGCCTCTACCAACATCATGGAGTTCTGTGCAGCACACTGCAGAGTGGGAAACCAGCAGGTCTTGGAACCGAAATGTAGGTTCAGTTCCCATTCAACTTCTGGTTACCCTGTGTTCCTCCTGCAAGTTGCTCAACTCCCACTGAGCCTGTTTTCTTTTTTAAAATATGTTTTTATTTATTTTTAGAGAGAGGAAGGGAGAGGGATAGAGAGATAGAAACATCAATGAGAAACATCACTATCAGCTGCATCCTGCACGTTCCCTACTGGGGATCGAGTCCTAAACCCGGGCATGTGCCCTGACTGGGAATCGAACTGGTGACCTTTGATTTATGGGTCGATGCTCAATCACGGAGCCATGCCAGCTGGGTGCCTCTGTTCTCTTGTCTGTAAAATGGTGATAATTGTCCCCTAGGAGCCCCATGGGGGTCTGATTAGAACAGAGATTCAGATTCAGTGGGTCTGGGTGAGCCTGATAGTCTGTATTTCTAACACGATCTCAGGTGATGCTATTGCTACTGGCCCTGGACCATACTTCCAATAGCAGGACACAGTCGATTTGATTCCTGTGAGGAATGCAGAGAGTGTCCTAAGGGGCTGGGCCACACCAGGAGCTCAATAAGTGGGAGGCCTTGGTAGTACTGGCATTATCTCTATCACCGGTGCCCAGCACGCAGCAGGTGCTGGAAAGAATGGTGGCTGGTATCATTATGTGTTATCGCCCCTGCTGCCTCCCCAGGGCCCCAAGGGCAGGGGGTGTGCCTAATTCCTCCTTCAGAATGCCTTGCACATAGAAAGCAAAGGCACACAGCTGTGAAT
>NW_005366932.1:0-2135 GCF_000412655.1 Myotis brandtii | reverse complement strand
TGTCTGACATTCCCTTAGGACCCCATTCATCTTTCCTCAGTAACTTGGGAAGAGTTTGCTTCAGTCCAGGTCATTGAGCTGGGAGTTGTATTTAATTTTTTTTTCAGAGAGGAAAGGAGAGGGAGAGAGGTAGAAACATCCATGATGAGAGAATCATGGATCGTGTGCCTCCTGCACCTCCCTCATTGGGGATCAAGCCCACAACCTGGGCATGTGCCCTTGACCGAGAATCGAACCCGGGACCCTTCAGTTCCCAGGCCAACACTCTATCCACTGAGCCAAACCTGCCAGGGCCAATTAGACTTTTTCATAGTGTGGAAATGCATTGAAGAAGAACGAAGCATCTCAGCATTCATGTCACAGTGGGAATTACGACTCACCTCAACATTCTTTCCAAATTGCTCCTATAATTGCAGACTCTGACTAATAATGAATCTTGTAGGTAAACAGCATGTCTGTATAAGAATCCTAGGAACTAATTTTACAAGATATGAACTCTGACCTTCCCAGTTCTGTGAGACTTGATGACCTTCAACTTTAGATCCAGGAGGACAAAGTATAGGATGATACACACTGGACCGACACCTGACCACTTGCAAGATCCTTATCAGATTGGAATGTGCCTGTCCGCACCTAGAGAACTTCTCAAGCCCCGCCCCCTGACCTCTTTGCTCTGTTTGGCCTCTCCCTACTTATAAAAGCCACTGCCTGCACTGAGATGTGTAGATGGGTTTTGGAACAAGCTTCCCCCGTCTTCTCAGATTGCCCGCAGCTGAATAAACCTCTTTCCTTCCTCACCACCACCTGTCTCCCTGGACTGGTATCTGGGGTGTGAGTCAGGGGAACCTTGTTTTTCTGGACACATTCCTGGTAGGACTCCCTGCATGTTCTTTCTTATGCAGGTGACAGGGGGAAGCAGAGACCGATCACAGAGGAAAGGATCGAAGAATGGTGCTTTGACTTCAGAGCAAGAAGAGCAGGTAAGAAAAAATGGATCATAGGAGGAGGAAGAAGCATTGGGGATGGAGTCTGATCTGAGGGAGGAATTTGGACTTTGTGGACTGAATTGAGTTTAGCATAAAAACCATACAGCTCTTGCCAAGAGCATGGCTGAGGTTTGGGGAAGGGAGAGATCATTCTATAAGTGATGTTATGAGACCTCAGGAATCCTACTTGCTGTTTCACCTGTCTCTTTGCTTCCTATTTTCCCAATCAGCTATCCCAGTACATTTCTGTCCATGAATATTTTGGTCTTGCCTCTCTCACCAGCAAACTGAGAAGCAAGACCTCTGTTAAGAAGCCCACCTGGATGCTGATATTAGCTTTGTTTCTGTATCAGCTGTTAAAGGTATAGCATATTATTTGCATATTATTTGCATGGGGTGGGCAGTTCTATGTTTGTGAGGTTTAAAGGTACAGAATATTATTTGCATAGTATTTGCATGGGGTGGCTTGTTCTATGGTTTGTGAGTTCCATCTGAGATGATCAGAAAGAAGGTGGTGGTTTCAGGACAAAAAGAAAAGTTGATCCAACAACAAAGTTTTAATTAACAAAAGAAAAATTAAAGAAAAGAAAAGTGCCCGGCTGGCATTGCTTAGTTGTTTAGCTTAAACAGCGGAACCAGGAGATCTTGGTTCGATTCCCTGTCTGGGCACATTCCCAGGTTACAGTCTTGATCCCCAGTAGGGGGCATGCAGTAGGCAACCAATCCATGATTCTCTGTCATCTTTGATCTTTCTCTGTCTCTCTCCCTCTCCCTTCTTTTCTGAAATCAGTAAAACTATATGAAAAAACCGAAAGAATAGTCATGGCACAGTAAAGTAGAGGATTGAGTCAATACAATATAATAAAAGGCTAATATGCAAATCGACCAAACGGTGGAAGGACTGGTCGCTATGACACCCACTGACCACCAAGGGCAGATGCTCATGACAGGAGCTGTTCACCCATGGTCAGTGCACTCCCACAGGGGGAGCGCCACTCAGCCAAAGGCCACGCTCACAGCTGCCGACCACAGGGGGGTGGTGGGAGCCTCCACGGCAGCACTAAAGTGGTTCTAAGCCATCAGTTGGACATCCCTCAAGGTGTCCCGGAGTTGGAGAGGCTGCAGGATTGGCTGAGGGACCGCCCTGAG
>NW_005366931.1:0-746 GCF_000412655.1 Myotis brandtii | reverse complement strand
TTCTCTTTCATTGTGTCGTCTTTATCTGGTTTTGGTAACTGGGTTATCCTGGCTTCATAGAATGATCTTGGAAGTGTTCCTTCCTCTTGAATATTTTGGAATAGTCTGAGGAGGATAGGTTTTAGTTCTTCCTTGAATATTTGGTAAAACTCCCCTGTGAACCTGTTTGGCCCTGGACTTTTGTTTGCTGGAAGCTTTTTGATGACTGCTTCAATTTCTTCCATAGTTATTGGCCTATTGAGATTTTTAGATTCTTCTTGATTGAGCTTTGGAAGGTTGTATTTTTCTAGGAATATGTCCATTTCCTCCAGGTTGTCTAGTTTGTTGGAGTAGAGTTATTCATAGTATTTTTTTAACAATCCGTTGTATTTCTGTGGGGTCTGTTGTTATTTCGCCTCCTTCATTTCTGATTTTGTTTATTTGGGTCCTCTCTTTGCTTCTTGGTGAGCCTAGTTAGAGGTTCATCAATCTTGTTTATCCTTTCAAAGAACCAGTTCTTGGTTTGTTGATCTTTTGTATTGTTTTTTTGGTCTCTATGTTGTTTATCTCCACTCTGATCTTTATTATTTCCTTCCTTTTGCTTACACTGGGCTTTTCTTGTTGCTCTATTTCTAACTTTTGAGTTTTAGGGTTAGGTGATTTATTGTCATTTTTTCTTGTTTTTTGAAGTAGGCTTGTAGAACCATGAACTTCCCTCTCAAGACTACTCTCACCGTGTCCCATAGGTTTTGGATTGTTGTGTTTTC
>NW_005366930.1:0-611 GCF_000412655.1 Myotis brandtii | reverse complement strand
CTATAAGCAGAATCCTCTGATTTCATATTTGTTTTAAGAGGCAACTTTCTAAAACATCCCCAAACACTACAGTACTTGAAGCTTGTTTGTACTATGGCTGATCGCATTGCATATGGCACAACACTGAGACATTGTTGAAAATCCCCTCAGAGAAGGTAAACTTCCCACCAAATGCAACATTAAAATTCATAATTTCTCTTAGTAATCTGTCTATGGCATTTATAGCATGACTGGATGCCATGGTGCATCCATCAATAATGAGAAATTGGGCCTTTTTAATAGTTTTAGCAACTTCACTCTTTATATTGAGTCTAGAAATTGAAGTTTCATTTAATGGAATTGGTAATTTATATTGGGAATGAAAGGTTCTTCCACTGAGAAGTAAATTTGCAGCAATTCCTGTAGATGCTGTGGGTAAAACAGTACCACCACGACCTTTAATGTAATGTATTAAAACTTTATAAAGATATGTTTTTCCACTACCACCTTGATCATTCAAGCAAAAGCATTTGGGGTGTACAATTTGATCATTGATAGTGGAAGTTATAGTCTGAAAGGCTACATAATGTTGTGAAATCTCCCAATAATAATAATTATGTGCATCAGAATCT
>NW_005366929.1:0-654 GCF_000412655.1 Myotis brandtii | reverse complement strand
GCTCACGGTTCAGAGATCACAGTTATGTGGGTGCTGAGCATGCCGTCTGACAAGATGCATTGAGCCAGCCCAGGGTAGTAGGAGAACAATGTTTCCTACCCAGCTCTCTTGTTTCAGAGCCACTTGTTAATGGATTTCGTTTTTGTCCTATGAAAGATGATTTATTAATAAGGCAAATTAGATTAAAAAATTAAATCACATAAATCCTGTCATCCTAACTTTTTTTTTTACCATCTTTAGGTTTTAGGGGGTTTTTTTGTTGTTGTTTTTGTTAATCCTCATTGTAGGATATTTTTCCCATTGATTTTTAGAGAGAATGGAAGGGAAGAAGGGAGTTCACCTGAGGATATTTTTCCATTGATTATTAGAGAGAGTGGAAGGGAGTAGAAGGGAGGGGGAGAGACAGAGGGAGAGAAACATGAATGTGAGAGAGCCACATTGATTGGTTGCCTCCCACATGTGCCTGCCCAGGGCTGGGGATCGAAACTGCAACTCAGGTATGTACCCTTGACTAGGAATCGAACCTGCAACCCTTCAGTGATCTGGCCAATGCTCTAACTACTGAACCACACTAACCATGGCAGGGTTTTTTTTAATGGATAATTAAAAATTAAAATGCACATAACTTAAATTTTATAAAGTTTGTTGGAAAAA
>NW_005366928.1:0-825 GCF_000412655.1 Myotis brandtii | reverse complement strand
GCTCCTCACTGCCACCTTCAGGCCTGGTGAACAGGTCACTTCACACTAAGCTTCAGTTCACTAACCTTTAAGCTGAAATGTTAGGGTTAGATTATTTTGAGCCCCTTCTTTTCCAAATATTAGCATCATTAGCACCACTCTTTGATTTATATGGTATATTTTTACTCCACCAAATGCCCCCACAGAAAGTTTATTGATTGTTTGATTATGTATTCCTTTAAGTCTTTTATTTTTATTGATTAATTTGAGAGAGAGAGAGAGAGAGAGAGATTTGTTGTTCCACTTATTTATACATTCATTGGTTGCTTCTTGTATGTGCTCTGACCTGAGATCAAACTTGCAGCCTTCGCATATCAGGATAATGCTCTAACCAACTAAGCCACCCGCCCAGGGCTTTATTCCTTTAGTTTTGATCACTTTTCCTTCTTCCTGTTACACACGAGGCCCCGTGTGTGTGTGTGTGTGTGTGTGTGCATGCATGTGCATGCATGCACAAGTGTGTGTAAGCATGCCAACTTTCATACCTGTGAGAAATGGTTAGCTTTGTTCTGCTCCATAAGCACATCAGACCTTGGTGACCATCTTGCATTATAAGAACTGAACACAAGAAATATTCATAAAGGCAAAAAATATCATTTATCTACTTATCCATTTTTATAATTTACTAGAGGCCCATTGTACGAAGAGATTTGTGCAATAGGCCTTCCTTCCCCTGGCTGCTGGCACCAGTTTTCCTCCGGCACCCAGGACCCAGGCCTTTGCTTTGGCCACAGCGGAGAAGCCAAACCTCTTCAGTCTTCAGTCTTTGCTCCATGCCTGCATATG
>NW_005366927.1:0-1168 GCF_000412655.1 Myotis brandtii | reverse complement strand
CCCAGGTTTGATTCCGGTCAAGGGCACATGCCTGGGTACTTCTGTGGTCTCCTCCTGTTGGTTCAGGCAGTACCCCAAACGGGGGGGGCGGGGGGCAAGGTCCCCAGATGGCTGTTCTGAGGGCACCAAGCTCAGGTGACAACAGTTACACACAAAGACCAAGCACAGCCCGGCCGGCGCGGCTCAGGGGCTGAGCGTCAACATGTGAACCAGGAGGTCAGGGTTCAATTCCCGGTCAGGGCACAGGCCCGGGTTGTGGGTGGGCTCCATCCCCAGTGTGGGGCGTGCAGGAGGCAGCCAGTCCATGATTCTCTCCAGTCATTTTAAAAAAATACATATTTTTATTGATTCCAGAGAGGAAGGGAGAGGGAGAGAGAGATGGAAACATCAGTGATGAGAGAGAATCATGTGTCCCCTGCCTCCTGCATGCCCCCCGTTGGGAATCGAGCCCGCAACCCGGGATCACAGAGAGCTAAGGAGCTTGCCCAGGGTCCATGGCACCCCGAGTTCCTCCTGCCCCCCTCTCAGGGCCCAGCCCACTGGCCTTCCCAGCCCCCCTTCTGGGGGACCCACTGCAGTGGATGGAGGGGCCTCGGCCCTCGGCCCTGCCCCCCCAGGTGAGCAGCATCTGGTGCCGAGAGCACAAGAGGGTGGTAACCACCTGCCATTCGTTCCAATCGCGACTCGGCTCCCCTGGCCTCAGTTTCCCTGTCTGACAGACGAGAGGGAGGGACTCTATTGCCTCTGACAACTCCCTCTGCTGAGCGGTGACTCCAGGCCTTGGCTCTCGCAGGAAGCCAGCCCCTCCCCTCCCTGGCTGGTCCCACAGGGCAGGCCCTGCTGCTGGGAACTGAGCGAGGTCCCCTCCCCCTGTGGGCCTGTGCAGACCCGGCTTGGAGTGGTAGGAGCAGGAGGGCTGGGAGTGCAGCCCGGGGGTCTGGGTTCAAGTCTCTGTCTCCCCGCTTAGCAGCTGGGACCTGGAACAAGGTCCCTCCCCGCCTGAAACTCAGTTTTCCTCAGCTGGGAAGCGGGCAGAGGCTGCCCTCGGAGCTAAGTCACTGTCTCCGAGGTCCCGGCCGGTGCCTGGCCGCAGGGCAAGCAGATCACTGACCCGCTGCTGCAGAGGACACGGCTGCAGGGCCCACGCCCTCCCCGACGCCCCTGCCTC
>NW_005366926.1:0-849 GCF_000412655.1 Myotis brandtii | reverse complement strand
GACCAGTCTTTCTGCCATTCGATCAATTTGCATATTATTCTTTTATTATATAGGATAATAAATAATAATTTAAGAATAAACTGTTTCACGTATTCACAACTGTAAACCTACTTTTGCTCTCCCCTGTATTTTTGCAGCCTCCAAATAAGTGGGAAAATTAATGCTTTAAAGACACTGGAGCCAGATTGCCCAGGTTCATATTCTGGCTCTGCCACTTATTAGCCCTGTGTGCCTTGATTTCCTTATCTGAACATGAGAACAATCACAGTATTTGCTTTATAGGTTGTTGTGCGAATTAAAAGGAGTTAATATATGCATAGCAATATAACAATGCCTGGCATTGCAAGCACCAAGTAATATATATCCTCCAGTTTCTGAGAAAATGGTACTTATGGAGAAGTCAGTTTCTACCCCAGCTGTTATTTGAACAAGTGATTTGGCCTCTCTCAATGATAAAATCCCTCAGTAGATGCCATGGTATGTGTAGCACTTTTGAATGTGAGATGTTTTGTGATATCCTTATCGATATATATAAAAGTATAAGCTACCGTTCAACCACTCAACTGGTTGACTGGTAGCTATGATGCACACTGACCACCAGGGGGCAGACACTCAATGCAGGAGCTACCCCCTGGTGGTCAGTGCACTCCCATAGCGGGAGCACCACTCAGCTGATCAACGGGCACCAGACGCTGGGCTCATGGCTGGCGAGCACAGCTGCGGTGGTGTGAGCCTCTCCTGCAGACACTCCCCCTGCGCACCCCTCCCCCATCCAGACCGGGACTGTAATTGGGACTGGAATCGGGACTGACTGGGCACAAGCCCGCAGCCACTTCTCAGTCATGGGCG
>NW_005366925.1:0-1699 GCF_000412655.1 Myotis brandtii | reverse complement strand
CCAAGTTTCTGGTTTATGACCCACTTGAGTAGCAAGAGACTAAACTTTCTCACCAAAGAAAGTCCCCTGGGCACTTACTTACTTATTTTTTAATAGCATTGCCATCTCCCACCCAAGACCAACAAATCAGAATTTCTGGGTTCAAGTCTGGACATACATATTTCATAAAGGTGGCTGTTGATTGTAATGTTTAGACGAGCTTGAAAACCATAGCTCTGGAGCATATAAGCCATAAATAAAATATCATTATGCCATTGCTTAGAGCTAAAATAATATGGACAGCAGGAATTATGGGTACTATTCTGTCAGTGTGCTGGGAAGAACTGTAAAACAATTTACTATTTTTGATCCAGGTTTAATTTTAAGCAGAGACTGACAGCATGGCAATAGCACTAAATTAACCTGACTTGCATGGCAGCTTTGTGATAATGGAGCTATTGATGAGGCAGACCATTAAATTCATTGCTACTCAATACTGAAGCAAAGAGTTGAACGGAAGTTCCAGAGGTGAAAAATGAAGGCGTAAGCACGTTTGTATTCATATATTGAGTGAATTAATTCATTTTCTCTATAAATGGTTTTGAGATAACATTAACTCAAATGACTATAAATAGAAATTATTGTTTTAATAGTGAAAAATTTCATTTTGAGATTCTTTTGTAGGCAGTTGAAGAGTCATTACAGAAATATACTCATTGCACTAAAATGACTACTGCCAATAACAACTTAGGGAGTATTTAGTATGTGCCAGGTGTTATATGTAATATGTTTAATATTATTCTCCCCATTTTATATGAGGAGGAAATTGATATTCAGGGAAATTAAGTAACCTTTCCAAGTTTTCACAGCTGGTATTGTGGCAGACACAAAATTTAACCCAACCCATTTATCTGACTTCCCAATGGTCTCTTTTCATCTCAGGCTTTTTAGGGTTTCTTAGGTGAAAATGTCCACTAAATTTTGCCTTTCTGTAATCATTACCTTTTAATTATCCTAAAGCAATGAAAACAGAATGGCTCAATTTTCAAAACTTCAATTTATAATCACTGAAGGTAATAATAATAAAAGAATGTAATGGTCAAGGCTGGCATCAGGATACAAAAACACTGAGCAATCATCAGCTTCAGGGGAGACTAAATTTCACAAATGTCCAGGGACACAGAGTTTTATGGATGTTTGTACCATTTAGTTCTAAAAGCAGGCATACCTCCAAGGCAAAATGGCTCTTTGCTACTCCTTGAGAAGTCTGTATTTTGGATCTAAAATGATATAATCATTTGGGGGGTTGAGATTTAGAGTGTATTATAGAACTCTTGTTTTTTGTGTGTGTGTGTTTTTTTTTAATCTGAAAAATTGACTAAATAGACATCTTGTTCAGGTATGAGTAATGGAGACACGTTGGCTTCTTTCTTCAGAGAGTGACTTCTGAAGAAAAGTAATGGTGTTATTCCCTGAGATGGAGGTTGTCAAAATTGTTCTTGTCAATGGCAGAATTGAAGTAAATTTCAAGAATTAGTATCTCTATATATAAAAGGCTAATATGCAAAGTGTCCCCTTGGGAGTTCAACTGGGAGATAGGGAGTTCGATCGCTCACTATGATGTGCACTGACCAACAGGGGGTGGCACAGAACAAAGGAATGCCCAGCCGGCAGCTGGAAGGTCACAATCGGCCCTGATCACCTGCCAGGCCTAGGGACC
>NW_005366924.1:0-860 GCF_000412655.1 Myotis brandtii | reverse complement strand
CCTGATGCATGAAATTCATGCAAGGGGCTTGGCCCCTCCCGCTGCAGCAGCTGCCTCGGCCACCGCCGACACTGGCCACCTCTGCCTCGGACCCCACACACCACAGCTTCATCCAGAAGGTTGTCCGGAAGGACGTCTGGTCAAATTAGCTTATATGCTTTTATTATTATAGATTAAACCATTTTGTGCATCCTCATAGGTATATGGAGCGTAGGAACTTCACAGACTGTAGCAAGGGAATAAGTGTCCCTGCCTGGATTTGTAGAGGATGGCTAGGAAAGCAGCTAGGAGATGGTGATTGACACATCCACAGTGTGTGTGTGTGTGTGTGTGTGTGTGTGTGAGAAAGAGAGAGGGAACAAGCAATAATGCAGAGGCCAGCTCATGACTTAGATGGAGAACTGGGATGCTTTCTTTTGTCTTTACTTTTTCTTTAAATAGGAAATAACTGGACTCCCTCTGAAGGCAGGTCTGTGAAATTGCACAAAACACTCCATAAAGTCTCTTTATATAAAAACACATGTAATGTAAACAAACCATACCAATACTCTGAAAAACCAAAAGATAGGCAGATTGAGAACTTTGGATTGAAACCCACAGACATTCTGACCATATTAGTGCTGTGCACTTCTCTTGCCAGATTTTGATACCATTGCATTTAAAGACTGCTTACCACTCACCCAGGGAGAACATCACTTTCTCTTTGGAAAAGGGGCAGCTTAATCCACAGTTGACTTATTATTTCTTATTGCAGTGTATGTACCTGCCATGTTATATATGGCCTCAAATTCTAAGACAGAATAAAAGCATACAAGAATGAATCAAAACAGCAATCCTAAATGACTCACTAGATCAGATGG
>NW_005366923.1:0-669 GCF_000412655.1 Myotis brandtii | reverse complement strand
TGGACATCCCCCGAGGGCTTCTGGGCTGCCAGAGGGACGTCTGATTGCCATTTTAAGCCCAATTTCCCGGGGAGCAGGCCTAAGCCAGCAGGTGGTCATCCCCTGAGGGTTCCCAGACTGCGAGAAGGCACAGGCCAGGCTGAGGGACCGTCCCTCCCCCCCGAGTGCACAAATTTTTGTGCACCGGCCCTCTAGTCCTATATTATAAAAGGCTAATGTGCAAATTATCCCCTCAACCTGGAGTTCAACTGGGAGTTTGACCAGGCGGCGGAGCTGGCTTGCCAACAGCCCACAGCCCCTCCCCTGACTGGCCCTGCCTCCAATTGGCCCTGATTATTGTGGGGTGGCTGGACCCCACCCATGCACGAATTCATACACGGGGCCTCTAGTACAATGATAAAACAAACAGCAACACCCAGTCTAGAGAAAATCAGAACCAGAATTTTGATATTTAATTGCTCTGTTATTTATTTGAAGACTGTCTTCTTCTTCTTCTTCTTCTTCTTTTTAAAGAATACTTGGCTTTGGCTGTGTCAGGGAGCTCTACAACTCTACAACACAGGAGGCAAATGTTCCTATAATAGCTTTGGTGCACATCTCATCATGGCTTCTAAATGAAGAACCAGCACAATTCATTTAAAATTTATTTGAGAACATTCTGTGTTGCAC
>NW_005366922.1:0-517 GCF_000412655.1 Myotis brandtii | reverse complement strand
ATGAGAGAGAATCATTGATTGGCTGCCTCCTGTATACTCCACACTGGGGATTAAGCCTACAACCTGGGCATGTGCTCTGATTGGGAATCAAACTGTGACCTCCTGGTTAAGTCAATGGCGCTTAACCATTGAGCAACACTGGCTGGGCTATTATCTATAATCTATAATAATAAAAGCATAATATACTAATTAGACTGGACAGCCGAACAACCTTCCAGACATCATTTCAGACATCCTTCTGGATGAAGCTGCTGCGGCAGCGGCCAAGACAGAATTGGTTAGGGGTGATCAGGCAGTCAGGCAGAGTGGTTAGGGGCAATTAGTCAGGCAGGAGAGTGGTTAGGAGCAATTAGGCAGGCAGGTGAGTGGTTAGGAGCCAGCGTTCCCGGGTTGCAAGAAGGATGTCCAGCAGTCGGACATGCCCTGAGGGGTCCCAGATTACAAGAGGGTGCAAGCTGGGCCCCGCCCCTGTGCCTGAATTTCGTGCACTGCCCTCTAGTCCAGCCGTGGGCAAACT
>NW_005366921.1:0-912 GCF_000412655.1 Myotis brandtii | reverse complement strand
TTGTTATTTCGCCTCTTTCATTTCTGATTTTATTTGGCTCCTTTCTCTTTGCTTTTTTGTGAGCCTGGCTAGAGGATAATCAATCTTGTTTATCCTTTCAAAGAATCAGCTCTTGGTTTCATTGATCATTTTTATTGTTTGTTTGTTGGTTTTTTGTCTCTATTTCATTTATTTCTGCTCTGATCTTTATTATCTTGTTCCTTCTGCTCACTCTGGGATTTTATTGTTGCTCTCTTTCTAATTCTTCACGTTTCAGAGTTAGATGGTTTATTACCAGTTTTTCTTGTTTTATGAGGTAGGCCTGTAATGCTATGAACTTCCCTCTCAGAACTGCTTTCACTGTGTCTCATAGGTTTTGGATTTTTGTGTGTTCATTGTGATTCATTTCCAGGATGTTTTTAATTTCTTCTTTGATCTCCTTGGTAACCCAATCATTGTTTCATAGCATGCTATTCAGCTTCCAAGTGTTTGAATTTTATGGATTTTTTTTATTGTAGTTGATTTCTCATATTAAGCCATAGTGGTCTGAGAAGATGCCTGATATAATTTCTATCTTCTTGAATTTGGAGAGACTTTGCCTGTGCCCCAATATGTATTCTATCTTTGAAAATGTACCATGTGCACTTGAGGAGAATGCATATTCCGTATCTTTGGGGTGAAATATTCTCAAGATTTCAATTAAGTCCATCTGATCTAGTGAGTCATTTAAGATTGTGGTTTCTTTGATGATTTTTCGTCTAGAGGATTTATCCAGTGATGTTAGTGGGATATTAAAATCCCCTACTGTGATTGTATTGCTGTCAATCTCTCCCTTGATATCTTCCAGAAGTTTTTGTTTGTTTGTTTTTGTTTTGTTTTTTAATGTATATGGATGTTCCTGCATTGGGTGCATACATGTTTACCAGAGTTATA
>NW_005366920.1:0-507 GCF_000412655.1 Myotis brandtii | reverse complement strand
GACTACCAAACTCTTCCACCTCTCATTTTGGAGAACTATCTGGCAGAAGGAAATGAGTGATCATGGAGGAAGAAGCATCGCCTTGGAATCTGCTTCATCCCATCTACTTTTGTTCTAACTTCTGATAAATCTCAGCTCTGTCACCCCTATTAATTCCCAGGTGGAATAGGAGAAAAAAAGATGAGACAATTATAACCCCACTAGCTTCTTGACCCTGATTGGTTGGCCTTGTTAGAAAGTCGGTCTTCCAGAACCTGTAAGTAAATTTTATCAGGTATATCTGAGGTGCTATAGACTGAATGTTGTGTCCCCCCAAATTTGTATGTTGAAACCAACCCTTAATGTTATATTTGTGTTAGGAGAGTCTGAGGGAGGTGACTGGGTCATGAATGTAAAGCTCTCCTGAATAAGAATAGTGCCCTTATATTAAAAGAGACCCCAGAGAGCTCCCTTGACCCTTCGGCCATGTGAGAGCATATTGAAAAGACGCTCTATGAATCAGGAAGC
>NW_005366919.1:0-536 GCF_000412655.1 Myotis brandtii | reverse complement strand
TCCACTACTGTGAGAAAACAAATTTCTGTTGTTAAAGTCACCTCCTCTATGGGATTGTTTTTTATGGCAGCCCAAGCAGACTAATACTAATCTATTGTACGATTCCTCCATTGATATACAGTTCAAAACAGGCAATATTAACCTATGGAATTAGAGTTATGATAGAAGTGGACAATGACTAGAAGAGAGCCCAGAAAGACCTCTGAGACACTAGAAAATGTCCTGTTTTTTGATGTAATTGCATGGATGTCTTAACTTTGTGAAAATTACTTGTGATTTATGCACTTTTCTAAATGTACATTGTACAAAAAGTTGGGTTGTTTTTTTAAAAGCCTAGTGTCTTACTTCACCCCTCCTAGTCAAGCCATAGTTTTTTTTTTTTTTTAACATGAAGCTACTCTTTGGATATAGCTCATCCTCCCTAATTCAGAGGCTTCAAATAGACCTCCAGATCTTCAATTCCATTACTATCTCCTACTAGCTGCCATGTACAACCCCTTCCCACTCAGTTCATTTTGTTGTTGTTGTTTTATTTT
>NW_005366918.1:0-757 GCF_000412655.1 Myotis brandtii | reverse complement strand
TGATCAAGATGTTTACAACGTTCTCTTGGGTTTCAATTCCACTCCACTACATGCACCTGAACTCTATCAAGCCCACATCACTCAGGCACGTGGGGCCACGTGTTCGGACCATAGGTTCAAGCTTATAGCTATAGCTGTTGGCTATAATTGTGCTGGGAGGGCTCTGCCCTCCAAGCTGGGACTTGCACGTGGCAATGAGAGGACTGTGCCCTCTCCTCAGTCCAAGGCTTGAACCTGTCCAAACACTGGAGCCGCATCCCACAGCCCCTGACGAGTCAGGTGCTGCATGTTTTAAAAATTCTTGCAGCACATCAGTGTGCCTTTTGTGGCACACTGGTTGGTAATTGCTGATCTAAGAAGAGAGCAATGGTCTCTCCTCCAGCATCTACTGCACAAGTTCATGGGAAGGCCCTGCTTGGGTCACATGATTACCCCAATCAGCTTGCCCAAACATGGACTCAATCTAGATTTCGTTCATGTCCCCAATTTGGGACCCCGGGCAAGTAACTTTACTTCATGTGTCCCAGTTATTGGTGTGTAACAGGGTATCTTAATCTCTGTTAGGCTTTCTGTGTGGGTTCAGTGAATTAACGGATGTACAATGTGTAGAATAGTACCCAGTTCATGCACTTACTGGCTCAGTAAGTAGCAATAATCAAGTAATATTTTTTTTGAACACTCTTGATTTTCAGATCTGCCCCCGTTGTGTATACATAGCTATATATCCTATACTAGAGGCCTGGTGCACGGATTTGTG
>NW_005366917.1:0-721 GCF_000412655.1 Myotis brandtii | reverse complement strand
CAATGATGCGAGAGAATCATTGATCAGCTGCCTCCTGTATGACTCCCTCTTGCAACCCAGGCATGTGCTCTGACTGGGAATTAAATCATAACCTTCCAGTTCATAGGTCGATGCTCAACTGCTGAGCCATGCTGGGCCATATATATATATATATTCCATTATGCTAGGGTGGTTTTCCCATGTCTCCCATTGAAAATTCACCTCATTCCTGTTGTATTTTTATCTAACCTCTAGTAAGACACTTAACAAAATCAGTTTCACGTCCAAGTTACTATGTATGTGCCTCCCTAAGGACACTGAGCACAGGTGAATGCTAATGAATTTATGAGTCCCCAGCAGTGCCCGCCATGATGCTTTCCACACAGTAAACGCTTAAAAATAATTGTCAACTTTCCTGGAAGGAAAGAATTCCTGAACCTCCTCAACAATGTGAGCATGCCAACAGAGAATGGGAAAATCTCAGTCAATACTCTGCTTTGTTTTAGATTTTTCTCTCTGCTCTTGAGTGAGAGCCACTGCAGCTAATGACCAAGGCTGCTTAATCTGGGATAAATAAATCAGAAGGGTCTGGAAGAACTTCCAGGAGCCCAGCAACCCCATTTGGAGATGGATGGCCAATTCCAGAAAGTCTCGGGCC
The DNA here is from genome assembly GCF_000412655.1 of Myotis brandtii. Taxonomy (NCBI): domain Eukaryota; kingdom Metazoa; phylum Chordata; class Mammalia; order Chiroptera; family Vespertilionidae; genus Myotis; species Myotis brandtii. Next base: position 84 of record NW_005366917.1, on the reverse strand, counting down.
TTCACTCTGTCGCTCATGCCCAGCTTTTCCTTTTGGCTTGGTTTGTTTTTGTAATCCAGAGCATCAGCAAATACATTTCATAAG
>NW_005366916.1:361-776 GCF_000412655.1 Myotis brandtii | reverse complement strand
TCTTCCAGACATCAATCTGGATGTCCTTCTGCACAAAGCCATGGTGGTAGGGGCCGAGGCAGCGGCGCATAGAGGTGACCAGGCCGGCAGGGGAGGGCAGTTAGGGTCATTCAGGCTGCCAGGCAGCTGAGCAGTTAGCAGCCAGTGGTCCCAGATTGTGAGAGGGATGTCTGACTGCCAGTTTAGTCCCCATCCCACAGGGGATCTCCTGAGGGGACCCAAATTGGAGACGGTGCAGGCTGGGCTGAGGGACATTTCCCCCTCTCCCTGTGCATGAATTTCGTGCACCAGGTCTCTAGTCTATATATAATGCTAAGTGACTGGCCGTCTGTGTGATGATTTTACTAATTTTCTTTCATCTCTGACACTTATAAAGACAGGGCAAATAGTAATATTAAAATATTTCTTCTAATTA
>NW_005366916.1:0-314 GCF_000412655.1 Myotis brandtii | reverse complement strand
GTATTTTCATATTGGCCTTCTGTATGTTCTGTTTTGAAAAGTGTCTATTTAGGTCGTTTGCCCATTTTTTGATTGGATTGTTTATCTTCCTTTTATTAAGTTGTATGAGTTGCCTATAAATTTTGGAGATTAAATCCTTATCGGAGATAAAATTGGCAAATATGTTTTCCCATGTAGTGGGCTTTCTTGTTCTTCTCTTGATGGTTTCTTTTGCAGTGCAGAAGCTTTCTTATTTGATGGAGTACCATTTGTTTATTTTCTCCTTAGTTTCCGTTGGCCTTGGAGCTGTATCAGTAAAGATATTGCTATGACTC
>NW_005366915.1:0-511 GCF_000412655.1 Myotis brandtii | reverse complement strand
TATATCAATAACCATATCTCTATCTCTATCTCTATATCTATATATTATCTATATCTATGTCTAGTATCTATATCTATATCTATATCTATATCTATATCTACATCTATATCATCTATATCTATATCTATACCTATATCTATCCCAGCAGAGGCACATTGATTTCATCCCTAAAAAGTCACTAATTGTGCCCACATCCTACTCCTGACCACCTCCTGCAGCATAGCCCCTGCTGTGGAAGAAGAGGTCCCTGGGCACCATGACCAGGACCCCAAGGAGGGCCTGGTTCTCTGAGGGCACAGACAGCACCTCCTTCCAGTAGAAGCCCCAGAGACCAGGCCCTCCCTCACCTCTTGCCCTTTGTATGTGCAGACATCTCCCATATGCAAATTCCCACACGGCCACCAAACACACACACAGTTGGCATCCACTTAAATGCAGTGCCTCCTCATCCTGGAGAATACTTTCTAGGGGACAAGGACTTCACCTGCAAGACATGACTCCCATGTGGCTC
>NW_005366914.1:0-2546 GCF_000412655.1 Myotis brandtii | reverse complement strand
TTGTGAGGAAGCTTACTGTAATGAATGGTACACGATGTTCACACCTCTTTCCATGTATCAGAAATACTAAAGACTATGTTTCTTAAATAAATGCGGTCCCTTTGACTTCACGTTCCAAGATAGCTCTGAGCCGGGCGTGCTGTGTGGCCCAGCAGCGAGCCTCGCCCAGGAGACTGGACCTGAGCCACATCCGCTCGGGTGTAGAATCGTCAGCAGCCCCAGTTTTGCATACAGGGAGAAGTAACATAAGACGGATATTAGGAGCTGAGTTTTTTTAATTTTGTTTTTAATTACATTTTTAAATTGATTTCAGAGAGGAAGGGAGAGGGAGAGAGAGATAGAAACATCAACAATGAGAGAGAATCATTCATTGATCAACTGCCTCCTGCATAATGGAATGGAGTCAGCAACCCAGGCATGTGCCCTGACCGGGAATCGAACCGTGACCTCCTGGTTCATAGGTCAATGCTCAACCACTGAGCCACGCTGGCCGGGCAGGAACTGAGTTTTAAAATTAAGCTTGAGATTCGTGGGAGAAGCTCTACGTGAGAAAGATGGTTTCTGCCTAATGGGGGGTGACTCAGCACAGGGATCCCGAGGGTTGTCCTCTCTGCCCTCATCCCAGACTCTCCTCATGCAGCCCTAGTCCACTCTGCCCCCCCATTGCCGGAGCTCAACATGCTTTTCTTAAATCAGTGCACATCCATCCTATATCTCCTGGGTCTGACATGAGGCCATCCAATTTCCAAGTCTGCACACTGGACTAATACCTGGAAGAGGAAAGGAGAAGAGAAATGAGAGAAAGGAAGGAAGGGGGAGAGAAAAAGATAGATTGGCTGCCTCCTGCACGCCTCCTACTGGGGATCAAGCCCACAACTGGCAACCTTTTGATGCATGGATTTTGCTCAACCACTGAGCCACACCAGCCAGGGCCTAATCTGCTGACGTTACAATAAGGAGATTGCCCTGTATTGTCCATGTGGGTTCAAATGTAATAACACGAGCCCTTAAAAGTGGAAAACCTTTCCCAGCTGCCATCAGAGATGGGACATAAGAGGCAGGAGAGAGTCGAAGCATGAATGGGACTTGACCAACCATTTCTGGCTCTGAAGATGGCGAAAGGGGGCCATGAGTGAATGTGGCTGGACTCTGGGAATTGGAACGGCCATCAGCCGACAGCCAGCAAGGAAAAGGTGACTTTAGTCCTACAACCACCAGGACTGAGTTTGGCCAAATAATACAAATGAACAAGGAAATGGATTCTCCCCTGCAGCCTGCTGACGTTACAATAAGGAGATTGCCCTGTATTGTCCATGTGGGTTCAAATGTAATAACACGAGCCCTTAAAAGTGGAAAACCTTTCCCAGCTGCCATCAGAGATGGGACATAAGAGGCAGGAGAGAGTCGAAGCATGAATGGGACTTGACCAACCATTTCTGGCTCTGAAGATGGCGAAAGGGGGCCATGAGTGAATGTGGCTGGACTCTGGGAATTGGAACGGCCATCAGCCGACAGCCAGCAAGGAAAAGGTGACTTTAGTCCTACAACCACCAGGACTGAGTTTGGCCAATAATACAAATGAACAAGGAAATGGATTCCCTCCTACAGCCCCCAGAGGGAAATGGATTCTTCCCTACAGCCCCCAGAAGGAAATGGATTCTCCCCTGCAGCCCCCAGAAGGCAGTGCGGCCGTGCGACACCTGGAGGTTGACCCAGGGAGGCCTGTGTTGGACTCTGACCTGCAGAGCTGTGAGATCTCCAGTTGTGTTGTGTTAGGTGGGTTCTAGCCCGCTGTGCAGTCCAGGGAACATTCAGCAAGGCTGCTGCGGGATCCTTCAGCCCAAGTCAGCTGCAGGAGCGGTCCCACGTTTTCCAGGAACAGGTCTACCCTAATGTCGTTGTCATGGTTGGTCTCTGGCTGGGAGCAGACCACGGAAGGGGTGTGCATATATGTTCCATAGCTAATCCCTCCACCTTCTTTACCCATTTTTTATCTTGCGAATAACAGTAACTAACATTTCCCAAGCCCTTACCACGTATTGGGTGATGTGTTTTATAATGCAGTATTTTTAAGGTAGATACTAGTATGCTCCCCATAATTCAGATACATTTATTTATTTAACAAGTGTGTAGAATTCAGCAGTTAATAAAAAGGCAGGTCCCTGCCCTGGGGGCATTCATTCTGGCAGGTGAGATAAGCGATAGAGGAGTCAATGCCTGGATTCTGTGTGATGGCCATGAGCCCGGTAGCAGTTCAGCTAGTAAGTGACCCAGGGCCCCAGCTCTGTGCACTGGGACTGCCTTTGTGACATTCTGGCCGAGGCTGCTCTTCACGGTCTGCACCCAGCCACAGACTCACCAGACACACCTGCTTCTGGTAAACCTAGGACCCCTCCTGCAACTGATGGGCTCAAGGATCCCCCAGCGGCCTTGATGAATCTTCCCAGGACTGCACAGTGGGCTAGAACCTGCCTACTTCTAGAACACGCCTGTGTCTAGAACACACCTGTGTCTAGAACATGCCTACTTCTAGAAAGTGCCTGTGT
>NW_005366913.1:0-797 GCF_000412655.1 Myotis brandtii | reverse complement strand
ATAGTGACCAGTCATTCCCAGTCTCTCTGCTGTTAGGATCAATTTGCATATTACCTTTTTACTATATAGACTGGTGCATGCCTGGTGCATGGGTGGGGGCCGGCTGGTTTGCCCTGAAGGGTGTCCCGGATCAGGGTGGGGGTCCCGGTGGGGTTCCTGGCCAGCCTCGGTGAGGGGCTGATGGCTGTTTGCAGCTGCGCACACCCCCTTCAGGGTGGGGTCCCCACTGGGGTGCCTGGCCAGTCTGGGTGAGGGGCTGAGGGCCGTTTCAGGCTGGCGGGTGACTGAAGCTCCCAGCCTCTTTTTTTATTTATTTTTTTTAATTCTGGGATTTATTTACCTTCTATAGCTGTCACTGGAGCTGAGAGCCGGCTTCAGCTCTGAGGTCCAGCTCCAGCTCTGAGGCCGTGGCTGGCTGAAAGCAGGTATCTGGGGTCTGTTTAACTTCTGTAATTGAAACATTCTTGTTTCTGGAGCTCAGAGCTGAGCAGCGGTAGGCGGGGAACCTGAGCTTCCTCCATCACTGGAGAAAGCAAGCCTCATGTTTGCTTCAGCTGCATGGCTGCCAGCCACCATCTTTGTTGGCAGTTAATTCGCATATCCTGCTGATTAGCCAATGGGAAGTGTAGTGGAGGTATGGTTAATTACCATGATTGTCTATTATTAGATAGGATATATAACTACAAACAACTCTACTCCAACAAATGGGACAACCTCGACAAAATTGACATATTCCTAGAAAAATAGAAGCTTCCAAAATTCAATCAGGAAGAATAAAAAAAATCTGAATAGGCTGA
>NW_005366912.1:0-3342 GCF_000412655.1 Myotis brandtii | reverse complement strand
CCGGGCCTCTAGTTATTATATATTCATACTATTGCAAGATCCTTGAAATCCATGGAGTGATATAAAAATGTGACAGACCTTCAATGATACTGTTAATTTCTTTTTTCCTCTTTAAATTAAGCTTGGTACCTATTATAAAAATAAATTATGTAATGTCTTAAGACTTTAAAATAATATAAAATTTGGGTTATGATACTGTTATATAAACACATTTTAAAAAATCAAAATCTAGAGGTGTCTCCTAAATTTGACATTCATGAACTGAGATAGCCACAACCATCTATATGTCTCTCTCTCTCTCTCTAACCAGCTATAGCCACCATTCCTCATCACCAAGCTGTAAGGAGATTTGTCACTTGGAAAGAACCTTCTTTACTATCCAGTTAGCTTCTGAGTATTATGGCTTCTTTTCTCTGGACACATGTGATCATGGGAAAGTTAAATAGATAATTTTTTTGCTAATATTCTTGTTGTTGAACCTCCATGTTCCTCTGGGATGTTCCCTAATCCACCCATCAGTTCAATCAAAGAATGAATCAAAACAATGACTTGCCATTGTGGGAGCTAATATTTTTTGCTTTTTATTTGGTTTCATAGACTTGAGATGCAAAGAGTCCACATCAATCCAAAGCTTTTTTGCTTCTTATGTGACAATTCCTAGATAATGTCTAGCTCAGAAAATTAAAGTTTAACCTCAAATGTTTCTTGTAGAAATAAGCCTTTCATTGAATAAATAATTGATGAACACCTACCACACCAGGCACTGTACTAGACACCAGGGATCCAGCATAGAACAGACATGCATGACCCCTGTCACCTGAAGCTTAATTCTTATATAAAGTCAGTCCTTTCACTTAAGGGTGGGACTCGCTAGTACCCAAAGGAAACTCCAATACCATCCATAACTGCTGGGACTGCCACAGAGCAGTGGGAAACAGGCCCACTCCTGTACACAGATGCCTGGTTCCACAGAGCATCAGAAAGGAAATGGGTGTGAAACTGGCAACCAACATTGACATTCAAGTTAGCTGAGCTACACTGCTAGGTTTGAGGCCCCACAGAATAGTTTTACAGTGTATTTATTTTAAATAAAAACACATCCCAAATATATTTAAATGAGACAAAAAAGTAGGTATAAACCGCCTTAGTGCTTAGCAATGTAAAGAGAGAAGAGTTTAACTTATGTAAAAATAGTGATAAAAACAGACACAAACACTTCAATTCTTCGTGTACATGTTTGTCAATTAAAACTGAGAATAAACCATTTAGAACCTTCTCATTAGTGTCCTGTTGCAATTGTGTCCCATTTTTTTAATGGCAGAGATTCATATTTAGATTTCCATTTATTCGAGCAGATTGCTAACTTTATGCATTTTTGAACTGAAAAGAGCTTTCTGGTTTTATGATTATAAAAATAAATGTTCATATATTGCTTCAGTAACACATAATTTATGCAATACTTAAAAGTGTGAAGAACATGAAATATAAGCACTAAAAATTCTACCCTCCTTACTAATGGCATTATTTATTGAGTGTTCACTGGCCAGACATGCAGTGATTTATGTGTACTATTTCATTTCTGTACAAGGACCCTGATGCTACCAGTTATATGGTATCCACTACTGTGACCTCAATTTTGCTAATGGGGAAATAGAGGTTGAGGGAAGCGAACTTCTGCACAAGGTTGTATAACTGGCAACATCAGGGGTCCTGTATAGAATTCAGACGGCAAACCTGACAAAAAAACCCTGGATTTTTATTTTCACGGACCTCTAACTGACATTTGGCGTTTCTTCATTATAAATGTGAGCAGTGACCTACATTGGTATTAGCAGTACCTTAGATGCTTTTGCTAACAGAAATCACATCTATGTGCATGTCACATTACAATCGCAGCAGATCTCTCCAGTATTGCTTACACTCATCACTGCTTCAAAATGGCGGTACTTATTAGATGTGCATCTACATCTTGTGACTTGATATGTTACTATATCATCACATTGTAAAATACTGTGATTATTTTAATCGACTGGCTTTGTTTGCTATGTATTTTATGTTAGACATTTAAAAACACTGTGAGGGATCGCTAGGCTTGCCCAGACTGCCAGAGGGCCTCCAGCACAAAACAGCTAGGGAGCCCTTGGTAGGCAGTGAGCTGAAACTCACACCCAGGCGGTCTAACTTCGGGGTGTGGGCTCGGGCTTGGGACAACTCTGCCTGCCTGTGGACTTGGGTTCGTGTTTTGGTGAATATACTTTCAGATTTGTCTCCAATTTGTAGAGAACTAATTAAGTGGTGACTAACTCAGGGAAAAATCAAGGAAACATTTTTAAGAACAGAACCTTTCCCTCTTCTTCAGACTCTCAGAGAGGCAGGAGGACAATGAGGCTTGTCATTATCTGAGGGAGCAGCTCAAGGCAATCAAGAAATTGTGCCCCAGGGATTGGAACAGGTCCCAGGCCAAGCTGACCTACAAGTGTACACATATCAGAGACATTCTCAAACAGAAAGAACCCAGAGATAGGACTCTTCTGGGCTCTTCTGGGGGAAAAAAGCACCCAAATTACTTAACACTCAAACAGAAAGAACCCAGAGATAGGACTCTTCTGGGGGAAAAAAGCACCCAAATTACTTAACGATAAAATCCAGTCATTCATTAGATTGAAAAGAACCGAGTGCGATGCTCAATTAAACAAAGCAAAACACAGTAGCTATAAAATTCTGAGAAAAAGAGAATGTAACCTAGGAAAGTTATCTTTTGACTACAAATATAAGAAATGTTTTCAAGACAGCAAAGACGTGGAATATATAGCCCCTATGAACCCTTCCTGGAAGACCTAGACTAGCCAATGACACTCCTACAGTGATTATAAAGTCTCCCTTCTTCAAGGCACTTGACCACCATCTGCTGGAAAATATTCCCTGTCAATGGGCAAATGGCACTGTAGGCAGCCTTACAACCACCCATGGAAGCCCTGCCTCCTGGCAATACCAGTCAACTGAGAGATAAACGAAAACAAGGAACTCAGAAAAAAAGAGCCTGTATTTCAGAGACCGGTGGTTTAGCAAATGCAGTAAGTATGGAAATATGGCTTAAAGACCACAGGGATTATATTGATGGAAATTAACTATTAAAAATTGATCATATAAAAACATACAACAGAAACCAGGAAGTGAGGGAAAGACAGTATTATCTTTCGTAGAAAGCAGTATATAAAGACTCTCAAAACTTTAAGTACAGAGTTGAAAAAAGCCTCCCATTCATGGTAGCCCCTGGAGAGTGATGGCTCTACTTCAGGCTTTATGGTTTGAGCCAACCTTTGCTCTTTATCTTAGCAAACT
>NW_005366911.1:0-287 GCF_000412655.1 Myotis brandtii | reverse complement strand
GAGGCACTCACAGTTCTCTGGGATGTTCTTTTACTCTCACTATTTCATATCTTTGTTCCAATGTGACCTATTCAGTGAGATGGGCTCCCTTATTCTGAGCAGTCCAAGATTGGTTAGGAAAAACAGGGTGCAATGGACCCTAGCCAGTTTGGCTCAGTGGATAGAGCATTGGCCTGTGGACCAAAGGGTCCCAGGTTTGAGTCTAGTCAAGGGCATGTATCTAGGTTACAGGTTCCTTCCTGGTCTGGGGCCTGGTCAGGGCACTTGCAGGAGGCAATCAATTGATG
>NW_005366910.1:0-565 GCF_000412655.1 Myotis brandtii | reverse complement strand
ACAAGGATCTGAAGTCCTGCCAAGAAGAAGTGAATGTGCTATCAGGAGCACAGCGTCACTTGCAAGCGAGTCATGCTGGGTCAAGATTGCACACAATCTTGAGTTCCAGGAACATTTACCTCCCTGAGAAAGGCTAAGATTAAATAGTTGTGGGTGTAGAGCAGAAAGGGAGGGCACAGCTGCAAGTTGTCTTCAATACGCTATTGTCATAATATACAACAAGACAAGATTTAGTTGATTAACTGCTGACACACTAACCCTCTATAAAACACCACTAAAAGCGGTGGTGAGAGTGCAGAATTTGCTACATGCCTGAGCGAGCTGTAGCCCTCTGTCCAACACCAATCATCCTGTGTGCACATCTTACCTCTGTGTCTTCGGTTCATTAAAAATACCTCAACAATGGAGGAAGCCAAGCTTCCTGCCTCCCCTGAGCCAGCTGTGGCCTCTGCTCATGGCAACAAAGTTTCAATTATAGAAGACAAATAAATCCCAGATACCTGCTTCCAGCCAGCCTCCACTGGGAGCTTAGGTGGCTGGGGGCCGTGGCCAGCCTGCAAACAGC
>NW_005366909.1:0-2271 GCF_000412655.1 Myotis brandtii | reverse complement strand
GATGAAAGAGAAACATTGATTGTCTGCTTCCTGCACACTCCCTACTGGGGGTCAAGCCACAACCCAGGCATGTGCCCTGACCAGGAATTGAACCGGTGACCTCTTGGTTCCTGGGTTGACACTCAACCACTGAGCCACACCAGCCAGACGGTAGCTAGTGTTTTGAAACTGTCAATCAATGCTGACATTCTAGAGTCCTGTGATGGGTGCTGTCTCATTAGAGCTGCCCAGGAAGGTCACTGGTTTTCAGCGTCCTCAGGTTCTCATCGTTGCTAGAGGCTGACTAATTATGAGCAGGGAAGTGGGGGCCTTGAAATGCCCCTGTCTGCACATTCGGCCTCACTGTCAGAGCCAGGACTCATTTCTGATAACTCCTTTGGCTTCTGTGAAGCAGCCTGGCTGTGCCTGGCTGTGGGTATGGCTCAGAATGAACGGAATAGAAAGCAGACAGGGGCAGGGTTGGAGGGGGCAGGTGGGGTCCCAGGGGGTGGAGGGGAAAAATTTTTTTTTTAGCTCATTTCAAAGTAATGAGAAGGCTGGATGTCTGCTGCTATATTCGAGTTCTCTGTTTCCGCGGAAAGTGAAATTCTGGGCAGACTGGGCCTGGCTAAGAAAAGGGACAGTGGACAGGAAAGCGATGACAAGCGGGACGTGGTAATTTCTAGAATGCGGGTACTTTTCAGAGAGTTTCCCCTGCACCCTTCTTCCCCTGGACCCTCAGAGCACCTACAGAGCTCTCGCGGGGCAGGAGCCGGGCAGGATGGAAACAGCACAGACTTGAAACGCTATCCAAGGAGCTGGTGGGCATCGGCACCTCACACATGGGCAGTGCCACTCTGCCCGGTCCAGTCTACCCCTTGGCATCTCAGTGTCCTCCTCCTCAGCATCAACCGCAAACGGCGGGACTGTTGGGTTCAAGCAGCTCTAGATGCCGGAACAAATCATCCTCAATGTTTAGCAGCTCAGCACAGTTGTCTGTTTCTCTCTTTTTTTAAAGTGCATTTTTATTGATTTCAGAGAGGAAGGGAGGGGGAGAGAGAGAGATAGAAACATCAGTAAGGAGAGAATCATTGACTGGCTGCCTCCTACACGACCCGGAATCGAACTGTGACGTCCTGGTTCATAGGTCGACGCCCAACCACTGAGCCACCATGGCTGGGGGGGTGGGGCTGGAGGGAAACGGTTATTTCTTACTCACGTAGTAGCCCCCGGGGATGGTCCTGGTCAGCGGGCGGTGCTGCTTTACGCATTGGGAGATGCAGGGCTCTCCATGCAGTTGGTCTGCCATCCTGCAAGGACCTTGACATCCGTCCAGTTGGCAGAACAGGCCAACCCACATCGTAAACCCCTTGTCCTGCGAGTGGCATAGAGTCCCCTCACCTGTATTGTACTGGGGAGAACTGGGCACCCTGTCCACACCGGGCGCCCCGATTTTAAACACGAATAGTATCATTAAGGGGACTGACCGGTGCCCTGTGAAACCCGTCCCACCTCTTCCCTGTTCCCTGAACAGACCCAGTGGGGTCCTGCTCAATCTCTCGGGAAGGAAAAATGGTGCTGAGTTGTAGGTTTGCTGATTTCTGTGGGGAAGTCCCACCGCGGCCGATGGCAGGCTACCCACGGTTTAAAACCTGGTTCACACAATTCTTGACTGTTTACCCGTTGGCTCTGGAGTCTGGGCGTGCTCACGTCGACTGTGCTTTTTTTCTCTTTGGGAAATTGGCAACCTGCTTGTGTATTGGTCGGCATGTCATTCTCATTTCCCGTGTCGCAGACCTCTTCCCAGGCCGGCTCCTGCAGACTCACTCAGCCACTCTCCCTTGCAGGATGGGGTTTCCATGAAGGTGCATCCTGTTGTTTCTGGAAGGTTCTTGGGAGGGCAGAATCACCCCGCCAGGGCAGGGGAGGGTGACAGCAGCTCTCCGTGTGCGGGGTGGCTGGCTCCGGCAACGCCGTCCACATCTCAGACCTGGCGTGTTTCCTTAGAGTCTATTCTAGCTTCTGGCTTTTCCTGGACATGTTATTCTGATAATCTGTATGGCGACCAGCTCTGGGGGTGACACTTCCTTTCACTTCTTCTAATCTCAGATTGCATTAGAGCATCTCCTTTTTCTCTGGGGAAACCTTTCCTGAAATCTCCCTGTTCCCCGAGGCGCAACGTGCCGCTTCTCCAAGGTCCTTCGAACTCAGGACTGCCGTCCATGACTGGCTCACCTACCTCAGTACTTACTGCATGATGCCCACCAGCGTCCTGTGCAGAAGCAGAGAAGC
>NW_005366908.1:0-884 GCF_000412655.1 Myotis brandtii | reverse complement strand
TTTAAAGCACTAAGCCATGATCTCTCAGTGCTGAGCCTACTCAGTATTAGTCATCTTCTAAAGCAATAACTAATTGACTCCCCAGAATCATCACTGCTCCAATAAATATCCAATTCAGTGCAGCATGGAAGAAACATCAGCATTGGGATACACTGGGTAATTCACTGGACAAAAAAAAAAAAATAAAACAAAACAAAAAACAATGCTAGATCTTGCATTTGATCAATTTTTTATGAAAAGGAAAGCATATTATTTGTACATGAAAACATATTTTGATGGGAGATTAATTTTTTTCATCTCCTTACCCTGTCCTCACCCCTGTCAGCTAGTTTTCTTAGACTTTTCTAGTCCTTCCTCATTCTCCTTTTCTTTCTTTTCTTCCCCTTATTCTGCCTCCCTTACTATCTATTTGCATTCCCTTTCTCTCTCTTGAGACCTGGTACTGGCCGAAACACTGTAACAGGACAAAACAATTCTGTATCACAGGGCTGAAGCTCTTGTCTTTCCCTTTAATATTTGATGAAGACAATTTTTCCTTCTAATCTCATTAATTATAAGTAAGGAAATATTTATTTTCCCCTCTCATTTTGGTTTGCTTTTTCACATTTACTTTTTATTTCCCTTCGTTTCTCCTCCTTTCTACAATTTAAAATGTATCAATCATGTATACTGCAAACTCTAGAAATGAGAAGTATTACACATGTGGGGCTAAGAGCTCAGACATTGTCTACTACCACCTCATCTGCAACAGTCACAGTATCCAGTGGATAACATAATAGACTACAAGTTTACTTGCTCAATTCTGGTTCCTCCTTTTAAAAAATTATCCTTACTGAAGCAGTTCATAATTCAGTTTTACCACCTGTAAGACTATTGGGATACAA
>NW_005366907.1:0-546 GCF_000412655.1 Myotis brandtii | reverse complement strand
CAATTATAATGGAATAAAGATGATCATGTATCCTTGACTTGATTTTCTAACCTAAGAATTTAATTGTTGATTAGCATTTGATTTAATGAACACATTGTTGAATTAGAAAACATAAAATAAGACAAATTCATCCTTGTGTATTTTCCTGGTTTAGTTTATCATGTAGACTGTATCTTATGTCTCTGCTAAAGGAGCAGTGTGAAATGAAAATGTAAATGACTTAGGGATAATATTTAATTAAGGGAATAAGCAGAAAGATAGGATTTAAATATATTTCTGTGGTCAAGAAGAGGATATAGTGAGATAAAAATCAATGCTGGCCAAGTCAACTTCAAATACTATATGGATCAGTGAACCCTAAACAGGCTATTTTAGGAATACCTGTAGTTTTAAATATTACAATTTCATAGTTCCACTTTATAAGCTTTCTATATATTTTATGTAAAAAATGAGATCCAGTTCTTTACAAAAGTTCTGTGGGTTTTTTTGTGTGTGTTTTTTTTTTTTTCTTATTCTGGAAACTTCTCCAATATTAGCACATTGAGT
>NW_005366906.1:0-831 GCF_000412655.1 Myotis brandtii | reverse complement strand
TATAGGCAAGAAAACAAAACACTTTTTTAGGAAAAAACGTCTGTGAGGGGATGCCCGGCTGGTGTGGCTCAGTTGAGCATCAACAACCTATGACCCAGGAGGTCACGGTTCAATTCCTGGTCAGGACATATGCCCAGGTTGTGGGCTCGATCACCAGTACGGGGTGTGCAGGAGACAGCCAATCAACAATTCTCTCTCATCATTGATGTTTCTATCTCTCTCCTCCCTTCCTCTCTAAAATGAATTAAAATATATTATTTGTAAACTAGTGGCCCCGTGCACGAATCAGTGCATGAGTAGCTCTGCCGCTTGCCTCAGCTGATCGCCCAGCCCACCGCTCGTACCTCTCTGCTGCACTGTAGCTCGCTGCCTGGCCCTCCTGTAGCTCTCCGCCACTTGTAGCTCGCTGCCCCACCCTCCTGCTGATCCGGTCATTACTCGGCCAGGTGTAACGACCATTTGCATATTACCTCTTTATTATATAGGATGTCTGTGAGGGGAGTAATGAGGAGCCAAGGTTGGCTTCTCATGGGTATACTTACCCTGCTCTTCCAGTGCGCCCTACTCTGTGCACATATTCTTCAATGTTCCGGGGAAAATCATAATTATAGACATGTGTGACATCATGGACATCAAGACCTCGAGATGCTAAGTCAGTAGCAATCAGTATTCTCACTTTACCTAAAGAGTAAAGCCAAAAGAATATAGATACATTTTTGCATAAACCGAAGATATATCAGAAAACATATTTTCCCCTAATATCTAATTGGGTGAAATATTATCATCTTTAATATTAAAACACTTAATATTAAAACACTTAAGCATAACCCA
>NW_005366905.1:0-1118 GCF_000412655.1 Myotis brandtii | reverse complement strand
TTATTTTTTCTAAATGTATTTTTATTGATTTCAGAAATGAAGGCAGAGAGAGAGAGACCGAGGGCAGACAGAGGGCTGGTGTTGTACAGTCCAGGGAAGGGACTGCACAGCTCTGTTAAGAAATTGCTATTTGTGGTTGGGTTGCTTGCGTGCCTTTCTTTAGGGTCATGTACCTCCATCCAGCTATAAATGCAAGTTATCTCTACCTTGTCCTATGTTTGATGTAGATTAAAGAGAATTATAATACCTGTTATGGAGTGCATATGTCCCCTCAAATTGGATGTATTCAAGTCCTAACCCCCAGTGCTTCTGAATGGGACCTGATTTGGAAATGAGATCCTAATAAATATAACTAGAGGCCTGTTGCACAAAAAGATTCGTGCAATAGGCCTTCCTTTCCCCTGGCTGCTAGCACCAGTTTTCCACTGCTTGGAGCCTATGTATGCAAATTAACCGCCATCTTTGTTGGGTTAATTTGCATACTCTCCTGATTGGCTTGTCAGCGTAGTGAAGGTACGGTCAATTTACATGTTTGTCTATTATTAGGTAAGAATTCAGAGAGAGGGAGAGAGGGATAAAAATGACAATGATGAGAGAGAATCATGGACCGACTGCCTCCTGCACGCCCCCCACTGGGAATGGAGCCCACAACCTGGGCCTGTGCCCTTGGTCGACGCTCCATCACTGAGCCACGCCGGCCGGGCAGCCATCCGTTCGGGCTTTTAGGTCAATGACTGACACTCGGAGAGGAAAGCTTGAAGAGTTCAGTACTCGCTTTTGAGATAGAAAATGGGAAAGACATGACTTGCACCCTAATCCCAGGGATTCAAGGGCAGCTCCGTCGTGTCTCATCTCCAGCGAGCCCGCCCGGCCTTTGTTCCCGAGCCGCCGGCTGAGATAGGAAGTGCAGTTCCATCACCTTTACTCCTCGTGATGGTCAATGAAAGGGACAACTCGACCACACGCTCACACGCGCTCGGAGCTTGGTCTGCAGCTCGGGGAACCTCACTGACAAGAACTCAGGCGGGACCTCTATCTTTTAATCCAATCAGGGGGTTTGAGTGCATTCTCTCCAGCAAACGAGTCTCCTTTACATAATAAACCTGTAGGTGTCTCTC
>NW_005366904.1:0-793 GCF_000412655.1 Myotis brandtii | reverse complement strand
ATTATTTCCTTCCTTCTGCTTACACTAGGCTTTTCTTTTTGCTCTCAATCTAATCTTTCAGTTGTAGGGTTAGATAATTTAAGACCATTGTTTCTTGTTTTTTGAGGCAGGCCCATAGAGTTATGAACTTCCCTCTCAACATTGCTTTCATTGTGTCCCATAGATTTTGGATTGTTGTGTTTTCATTGTCGTTTGTTGCCATGATGCTTTTTTATTTAATTTTGTTTTATTGCTTAAAGTATTATGAAGAGTAGTACATATGTCTCCTTTTTTTCCCCCTTAATCTTCCCCTGGCCTCCCCTATGCCCCAGTGTCTTGTGTCCATTGGTTATGCTTATATGCATGTACACAAGTCCTTCAGTAGATCTCTTACAACCCCTCAATGCTCCCCGGCCTTCCCACTGTAGTTTGACAGTCTGTTTGATGCTGCTCTGCCTCTGTATCTATATTTGTTCATCAGTTTATAATGGTATTTATTTTCCATAAATGAGTGAGATCATGTGATATTTTTCTTTCAATGACTGGCTTATTTCACTTAGCGTAATGCTCTCCAGTTCCATCCATGCTGTGGCAAATGGTAAGAATTCCTTATTTTTTACAGCAGCATAGTATTCCATTGTGTAGATGTACCACAGTTTTCTAATCCATTCATCTGTTGATGGGCATGTAGTCTGTTTCTAAACCTTAGCTGTGGTAAGTTGTGCTGCTATGAACATATAGATGCATATATCCTTTCTGATTTGTGTTTCTGGTTTTTTGGTATATATTCCTAGAAGTGGGATTACTGGGTCAA
>NW_005366903.1:0-530 GCF_000412655.1 Myotis brandtii | reverse complement strand
TGACATGTTTTTTGATGACATCTAAATAATATAAATAAGTGGAAAGGATACAATTTATGTCCTGTTATGAACACTGCTCTTTTAAAATAAAACTGTTACATCACTCTTTTAAAAGCATCCAATGAAGTCTGCCCATATGATACCCACTATCAACCTTTTCAAAATGTTTTTCCAGTTTTATTGAGAAATAATTGACCTACATCACTGTATACATTTAAAGCATACAGCATGATGGTTCACTTTACATATATTGTGAATGTTATCATCCATTTTTAAAATACCTGCACAATTCCTTTTACTTTTGAATATTTTACATCATTCCTTTTTACATGGAAATTATATTTCCATTCCACTTCCTTCAAAGAATTTTATTCTAGTTAAATATTTTTAGATTTTAAAGTCTCTTACTAATAACTTTATCATCCTTCTTACCAATGAAAAGATGTATATAAATTTAAAATATGAAACGTTTGTATTTTTCATGAACATATCACTCTAAATGTTTAAAAGGTCTCTTTTAGATTGAGCTA
>NW_005366902.1:0-568 GCF_000412655.1 Myotis brandtii | reverse complement strand
TGCAATGAGTGTGCTCCCTGCAGGCCAGCCTGGTGCTTAATGTAACTAATTGTAAGTTGCCAATGGGAACACACAAAGAAAGCCTGGGATGTGTTGATGTGCAGCATGACATCGCCTGGGAGCCCCGCCTAGCCCCAAAGTCACTGAGCTAATCCTTGGGGCCTCAGAGGGCAAAACCTAGTCCTGTGCTGGAAGGTGGAGCCCTGCGAGCTCCCACAGCCTCCCAGGCTCTTGTTTACACACTTCCTCTTAAATCTGTGAGTTTGATTGTTGATCCCGGTGCATGTGATTGCCCAATTGGGGTCGCCAGGCAGCCGGGGTCTCTGTCTTGGAGCCCAAACAATGCCCTGCAGCCCAAAACGTGTCATTTATGTGAAACGCACACTCTGGTGTCTACAAATACTGCTTTATGGGAATACAGCCACACCTATTTGCTCACATATTGTTTATGACGCTGCATCTAAGAGAAGAGATTTGAGTTTAAATACACACCTTAAGCCATTGCCTCAGGCTGTTACAAAGTCTGCAGAAGTGATCTTGGATCCTGGAATAACTCGATAGTCTTTGC
>NW_005366901.1:4550-4915 GCF_000412655.1 Myotis brandtii | reverse complement strand
TCTCTCCTCTGAACTCCCCACATTCACCGGAGTCACTCCCCATCCCGCAGCCTGCACTCGCCTACTTGACAGGATAGACATTTGCTGAGCAATGCATGGTGTAGGGCGGGTGGCTCTGAGTCCAGACTGCAGCTTCTTATTAGACACTAGAGGCCTGGTGCACAATATTCTTGTACTGGGGGTGGGGGGTCCCCTCAGCCTGGCCTGCACCCTTTAGCAGTCCGGGAGCCTTTGGGGGATGTCTGACTGATGGGGAGCGGGCCTAAGCCACAGTCGGACATCCTTAGCGCTGCAGCTGTCCTTTCCGCTGAAGCGGAGACAGGAGAGGCTCCTGCCACCACCGCTGTGCTTGCCAGCTGTCAGCC
>NW_005366901.1:0-1168 GCF_000412655.1 Myotis brandtii | reverse complement strand
CTGGCACGCGTGCCAAACATGGCAAGCCAGTAACTTTTGCTGGCACTCGAGACCCTCTCTTATAATTTTCCATTTACAATTTTTTTCTTAATATCGACTTTTTTATTTTTCAGATAAATTCAGTGTAGGTGCATTTTAGATAAATAAATAATTTTACATAACAAGTTATCTTAAAGACCATAGACATGGATTGATGAGAGAGGGGAAGAGCAATTTCTATGCCTCTGCCTTAACTCTCCCTGCCTTCCTAGATCCGACCAGTGTTTTGGTTTCATCCACATACGCTTGTGAATCTTTGTTCTCAGTGATGAATTTTGTTAAGTCTTGTAATAGGAATAGCCTGACAGATGAAAGTAGTAGCTTCTCTGAAGCTCTGAAGGTCACGAAATATAAACCTGATGTAAAATCTCTGTCATCAGTGATGCAGCAGCAAAAGTCCCACTGATAATATCAAACGGAGTCATAAAGTTTTCTGTCGGACTATCAGTGTACATGTATACATTAAAAAATAAATGTATTTTTCATCATCATATACTGTGTTTTTGTCGCTCGAATGAATTTTATTATTTCTTCAAGGTTCTTCACATACGTACACACCTTAAGAGATATCAAGTAGGCGTAACATGTTCTCAAAAAATTAGGGTTGGCACGCAGAAGAACTTTGAGTCAGAGATTTTGCTGGTTTTGGCATGCACTCACAAAAAGGTTGCCCACCCCTGATCTAGGGGTTTCTCAGGTGTGCCTCTAGAGTAGGTGTTGTTGAGCATGAGGTTGGGGAGGTGGAATATCTATATATATAAAAGCCTAAGTGACCATTATGGTTGACCGGTTGCTATGATGCGCACTGACCACCAAGGGCAGACACTCAACACAGGAGCTGCCCCCTGATGGTCAGTGTGCTCCCACAGCCAACGTCCCCCTGTCCTTCCCCCCAGACTGGGCTAGATGACCCCAATTGGCCCCAGTCACCGGCCAGGCTGAGGGACCCCGCCTGTGCACGAATGTGTGCACCGGGCCTCTAGTGTCATTATAATGCAGAATTGTTGTACAGTAGCCCAGCTTACGTATTTGACTGGATGTGGCCATGGGTGGGGTCCTTGACCAGAACAGTGACTTGAACCTTCACAGAGTATACATTTTAGGGAACAAGGCCTGTAGGAAGGTAGGG
>NW_005366900.1:0-818 GCF_000412655.1 Myotis brandtii | reverse complement strand
TATATGCATATAAGTTCTTTGGTTAATCTCTTCTCTTCCCCAATTGTCCATTTTGTTAAGTGCTACATCCTTGAACCTAAACAAATGTCTGACACATAGTAGGTATTCGATAAATTTTTTTTTGATGATTGAATAAATTTACACTATTAGTATAAAAATACAACCTCTTTTGTCTTTAGAAGCTTTAAATAGCAACGATCTAAAAAAATAAAATAAAATAAAATAAATAGCAACGATCTAAATTCCCTCAAATGAGGATTTGCCTGGAAGAACTCTAATCAGTAGCATTCTGATTTCTAGATGGGTGTCTTTTTTAAAAATGTGATTTATAGAGCCAATCCAAAAATAGTGTCTACTTCTAGAATTTAGGTATTAAAGTATTTTTTATATAAAACTATAGGCCTGGTGCACGAAAATCCATGCACTCGGGGGGTCCCTCAGCCCGGCCTGTGCCCTCTCACAGTCTGGGAGCCTTCACTCCTTACCGCCTGCCTGCTCACTGCTCCTTAGCACTGCCTCAGAGGTGGGAGAGGCTCCTGCCACTGCTGCTGCACTTGCCAGCCATGAGCCTGGCTTCTGGCTGAGCAGCTCTCCCCCTGTGGGAGTGCACTGACCACCAGGGGCAGCTCCTGAGTTGAGCGTCTGTCCCCTGGTGGTCAGTGCACGTCATAGCAACCAGTCATTCTGCCGTTTGGTCGATTTACATATGAGGTTTTTATTATATAGGATACTGTAATATGCACCATTCTTCTTAAGAGTGTTTGCATTTTTAAGAAAATACGCATGCCAAAACCGGTTTGGCTCAGTGGATAGAGCGT
>NW_005366899.1:0-306 GCF_000412655.1 Myotis brandtii | reverse complement strand
CAGCGGCCCCACTCCCCTCTCCCAGCTGCATAGTTCGCTCAGGGCAAAGGCAGCCCGGGTGTGCGTTTTGGCAGATCAGTGCATTAGCACCTGTCAGTCGGGGATCCCACCGGGAGGGCCGTTTGTGGGCGTGGCCAGTGGCAGATAGGTGTATTAGCACCTGTCAGCCCAGGCAGGAGGGCCGTTTGTGGGCGTGGCCAGTGGCAGATCGGTGCATTAGCACCTGTCAGCCGGGGATCCCCGCGGGAGGGCCGTTTGTGGGCGTGGCGGGTGGCAGATGGGTGCATTAGCATCCACCAGCCTCGG
>NW_005366898.1:0-1826 GCF_000412655.1 Myotis brandtii | reverse complement strand
AAGCAAACTGGATCAATCATCGAGTCTTCAACTTGCGGTGTTTGAAGAATAACCTAATCCCCAAATCGCTGATAGTAACACCTCCGGACTCTACAGTTCAATCTCGAAAAGTGGCGCATACTGCAGCAAAGGTTTTTCTCAAACAGCGGATATTTCTAACCGACAAAAAATTGTGTGACATCCGCCAGCACGCCGGTTGTTTGAATCGAGATCTGCACGCCATCCTGAAACCTGAAGATCACCGGTCTCTATTAGAAAAGGCAAATCAAGTTCTGGAAACTCAAGGGCAGCACGCCAAAAAGCGGCACATACGTAAGTTCAACGCATTACTTTCTGCTCACATGCGAAATGATAAAGTTGATCAAGTTAGCTTGCAATCCTCGGTTAATAGATTTGGCAATGTTATTAACCTTTCAGCTAAACCTTTGACTGATGTAGAACAACATCTTTTAGAAAGAGGCTTGAACTTTGCTGTGAGTAAACCAAAACTCGGAGCAGAAGATATAATAGCTGGCGTGGAACCCGCGCTTAGCAAATTGACTTTAAACGAAGCAGAGATTGTTCGCATGCAACTAGCTGGGGTGATCAAGTGTCAACAGGTAGGAACTCCAAACATTGCACCACAAGAAAGAGCGGCTTTGAAAGGTCTGCGCCAGGACGAGAGTATAGTTATAACGAAAGCTGATAAGGGAAATGCAACTGTAATCCTTAATAGCCAGGATTACAAGGACAAAATGATCCAGCACCTCAATGAAGGTCCATACACGTTGGTAAGAAATAAGCCAACCGCTACTATCATGAATAAGAATAAAAAAGAAGTTGGTGACTACCTTAGACAAGTGAAAGCAATCTAGGGTCCGGTAAGTGGTACAGCTTGTATCCCAAGACAAGAGTAGTACCCAGAATGTATGGGCTGCCTAAAGTCCATAAACCGGGAACTCCCATTAGACCGATAGTTGACGGGATAGGGTGTCCATCACACGAACTCGCCAGATACTTGGCGAAAGTACTGCAACCTTTGACGTGCGGGACGGGATCTTTTATCAAAAATTCGATTGACTTTTCTAGGAAAATTAAAGACACAACAATCGATTCAGATGAGATGTTGGTCAGTTTTGACATTAAATCTCTGTTTACCAATGTACCTAAGGAAGGTGCATTGACAGTAGCAAAAGATTTGCTGTTGAAAGACGTAACTCTCAATCAGCGAACTCGGTTATCTACCGACCAACTAATTTCGGGTATGTCTATATGTCTTGGTATGGGATATTTCACTTACAACTCTCAACTGTATTTTCAGACACAGGGGCTGGCGATGGGATCACCAATATCCCCAGTTCTAGCAAACATATATATGGAGGATTTTGAGCACAAAGCGTTGCACAGCTTTGATGCACCTCCTAGAGTTTGGTGGCGGTATGTGGATGACACATTCGTTATCATAAAGCGCGAGCGGTTAGAAGCTTTCCTAGACCATCTGAATTCAATCGATCCGATGATTCAATTCACAATGGAGACTGAATCCAGGATGGGCGAACTTCCATTTCTAGATTGTTTAGTGAAAAGATCGGGGTCGAGTCTTAAGACTACTCTGTACAGAAAGCCAACTGATACAGACAAGATATTGAGCTTCTCATCAGCTCACCCAAAGTCGGTGTACGCCAGCATAGCATGTTCAATGTTTCACAGAGCTATTAATCTCTGTTCTGAAACTGTCGATCAAAAATCAGCTCAAGCTGAGGCGTTCTCCAGACTAATCAGTAACGGGTATCCTAAGCGGTTCGTTAAGCGGCAACTAGATAAGGTGCTTCACCCTAGACCAAAGG
>NW_005366897.1:0-763 GCF_000412655.1 Myotis brandtii | reverse complement strand
AATCAGTCCCATCCCAAAGTATTATAGCTCAGTGCCTGTAGAGATCTCAGCCTGCACCTTCCCCTCGGGGAGAGAGAAAGATGAATGCCGCCAAAAGTTCCTGGCCTTTCAGTGCATTTCCACAGATAACCGCTTTTGTCTTGCCTCACACTGAGCACTAAAGAACCAGCATAGCCTGGCACCTGTCTTGCTAGAAACAAAGAAAACAGGTATCAGCTCCCTGTGGCTGGCATGACTGTGAGACTCCTAGAAGGTGCAGAGCTGAGGGAGGGATGAGTGGAACATGTCTCCATCATACAGGTCTTGCTGTGCACTGCCTGATTAGCTGACTTCTGTTTTACCTCACACTGATAGAAGTCATAGACACCAGAGGGAGTGAGACCAGAAAAAAAAAAAAAAAACCCTCCCCCCCCCCCCCCCCCCCCCAAAAAAAAAAGACTGGACAACTAGGAACAACTAGTCAGAGATGTTAAGGTTTTTCCCCATTAAAGCCAGTCCATAAATATTAGGAGCGATGACTGTTTCTTCAAATGTGCATACACCAACACAAAGCTACAGAGAACATGAAAATTCAAGAAAATATGACATGATCAAAAGAACAAAATAAATATCTACATATCTACCCTAAGAAATGGAGATTTGTGAATTACTGACAAAGAATTCAAAATAATTATCTTTAAAAATCTTGGTGATTTACAAAAGAATACAGATGGAAAGCTAAATAAAATCAGGAAAATGATACCTGAGCAAAATAAGAATATCA
>NW_005366896.1:0-899 GCF_000412655.1 Myotis brandtii | reverse complement strand
TCCCCCTAGGCAAGGCAAATGTCTATGTGGGAAAGATATCCTCCTGAGTGAGAGAATGACTCAGCCCAGGAAACTTGGGTTGTCTGCCTTCTGAGCTCTATCACCCAAGTCCCCCATCCTGGCTTCTGCTCTCACAGCTCCAGTCCACTTCACCCTCCCTCTGACCGAGCACAAGTTGGGTTGCTCCACAGAGAATTTTAGTGCACTGGCCCTTTAAGAGGGTGCCTGAGTTTTCAGCTGTCACTCCCTGGCAGAAAGCACCCTGTTGCTTTTCACGGCCAGATGTTATGTGGGTACCCTCAGTTTTGGTGCTCTCCGCTGGGGGGCCCAGATTGGGGACTGGATCCAGAATTCTCAGTGGCAACCCCCCACAGCTGAGATATTTCTGGGACTTCAGATGTTGTCTGTGGGTGCCCAGCCAGCACTTTCGTGCCTCCGCCCCTCCTACTAGTCTCCACGCAGTCGCAGCACTTTCAGTCCTCGGGTATCAGGGTTCTCTCCTGCGAGTTTTCCGTTGATTATTCAGGAAGTTTTTCTGTATTTTAGTTGTAATACCTGTTTGTTCCTGGGAGCATGTCTGTGCAGCATCCACTTACTCTGCACCATTTTTAATCTCCCCTCCCAAATGGGATTTATTCCAGGGATGCAAGGCTGGTACAGTAGGTCCTTGGGTTATATCAGAGATCTGTTCCTATGGCGCGACGTAATGTGATTTTCGCTGTAAGACGACTACATAACCCACCTACATAAGCACTTACGTCACTCACATGGAGCACATACACAGCAGTAATAAAGTGAAACAGTAAAAAAAAAAAATTTAAAAGAAAGATAATTCCTGACCTTGTGGTAAATAAGTAATAATAAACATAAAGCACATATGTACATACATCGAAATGACG
>NW_005366895.1:0-565 GCF_000412655.1 Myotis brandtii | reverse complement strand
GAATGCAACTTTCTACTGGGTAAATGCATCTCTCTGCAGAAGAACTATTGTACGTGTAGGGAACTCTTATTCCTGTCATGAAAATGATCATCTAGGAGGAAAATGAACATTTTGTGGGAAAAGCACCTTCTTGGGGGAGCAATGCACCATCCAATGTGGAAACACATCTCCCTGTGCACGAGAGGCACCTCCCTTTGTAGGAATCCTCTCCTGTGGTGGAAATACACCCCATGTAGGCCCATATTCCTATGCAGGAAAGGAACCTTCCTGTGAGAAAACCATTTCTCCTGTAAGGTAGTCCTATGTCCTGTGAAAGAACCTTTACCCGGTGGGAGAATCACAACTTTCTTTGAAAGAACCCCTCTTGCACTGGAGGAAAGGCACCTTTCTCTTTGGGAAATATTCTGCCTGTGCGGAAAACGCAGTTTCTGAGGGGGAACCCTAATTCCCTCGTAAGGAATGCACTTCCTGTGGGGATACCCAAATTGAAGAGAGAAATGCATTTTTTATGAGGGGACCAATTTTTTACTGAGGAATCACACCTTCCTGTGAAGGTTACGCATCA
>NW_005366894.1:0-493 GCF_000412655.1 Myotis brandtii | reverse complement strand
GAGATGATATATTATTGTGGCTTTAATATGCATTTCTTTGATGATTAGTGATGTAAGACTCAAAACCATAAAAATCCTAGAAGAAAATATAGGCAGTAAAATCTTGGACATTTCTCATAGCAATATTTTTTTCTGATATATCTCCTCTGGCCAGGGAAACAAAAGAAAAAATAAACAAATAGGACCACATCAAACTAGAAAGCTTTTGCACATTAAAGAAACCATCAACAAGATGAAAAGAGAACCCAGAGTGTCGGAGAACATATTCGCCAATGACACATCTGATAAGTTGATAATATCCAAAATTTATAAAGAACTTACAAATCTAAAAAATGGGCAAAGAACTTAAATAGACACTTCAAAAAGGACATACAAATGACCAATAGACTATAAAAAGATGTTCAGTGTCTGATTTCTTTTCAAAACATAACGAAAACAATGACAAAATAGGACTGGAACTATTAATTGGATTTCTACAATGTGACTACTTTGT
>NW_005366893.1:0-784 GCF_000412655.1 Myotis brandtii | reverse complement strand
GGGTGAGGATTAACAACAACAAAAAATCACATTGGTAAGTGGATATGTATGACATATTTCACCATTTAGAATATATTCATTTGTAACTTTGAGGTTTCATTTATGTAGCTGTGTAAATTAGTCAGTGATAATTAGTTTAGATCCTTTAACTAAGTACCAATGACTACAACGCAGAATCTTGTGGATGGTACATACCATTATCTGAACATTTTTCTTAGGAGGAAAACTTCAAACCAAGTCTGAAGACCTTAGTTAGATTTGGTAATCTGTACACACACACACACACACACACACACACACACACAATTTCTCTATCATTTTAACTTTATTCATCTTAAGCCTTGTTCCTCTTAAGTTTGGTGAGAGTTTTTCTTCTTCCTTTCTAAACTAATTTGATCTTCAAAGCTTCCCTGAGAGCTTTATCCCGTGCTTTTATTCTGACTAGGCTCCCTGACCACCTCAATTGATCATAAAAGAGGTAATTTTCCTTTTGTGTCAGCAAGATCATGCTTCTCTCCAACATTTCTCTATGTGCCTTTTTCCCTGTTAGCTCAACTCTATTTCTTTGTAGCAGTCATTTAAAAAGGAAGAAGAAGAAAAAGAAAACACACAAAGAAGGAATGAAAATTATTACTAATCCATATTAATTGTCCTCTTAGAGTGCTTCAGATGCATTCACCCAACTAATTTTTTCTGTATTACTTTATATTGCGTTGCATCACTGCAGGCTAGTAATGGTAAAAACACACACACACACAAACAAAAAATATACACAAGAAATTGC
>NW_005366892.1:0-724 GCF_000412655.1 Myotis brandtii | reverse complement strand
TTGTCGATGTGGAGAAATTATGCCTTCTTGAGCCATGTTGAAATGACAGTCTTTTCTGTTGTTGTTTGTTTTTAATTTCCCCCCAATTATCCTCATTTTCTTTTCCTTTTTCTTTCTTTCTTTCTTTTTTTTTTTTGGATAGGAAGAGGAATTCCTGTGAATCCTTAGGGATTGAGACTAGCTGGGGCTTTGGAACACATGCAGGAATGCCTTCAGCCAAGAGCTCATGGTGCTTCTTTTAAAGCATGTGGAAACAGCCCTGGCCGTTCCTCTTCCCTCTTGTTATTAATTGCTTCCTTTATTCATGCATCCAGGATCACAAGGAAGCATAATTATTGACATATTCCCCCAAATAGTATGAGTTCTTTGATGTCCATAGTCATATAGCTTCCATCTTTGTGTGCTCCCCTACCCGCGATTCCTCTCGCTGCACTGTGGGTGGGCGACAGGGTAGAACTGATCGCTGCAGAATGTCACCCATTCTGCAGTGGGCCAGGCTGACACATGGTGAAAGTTGGGCTGTTTTCACATTTGGAAACATTGGCACTAGAATGTCAGCTCCCTGAGCACAGAAAGTTCTGTCTTTTTCTCACAGTTACATCCCCAGTTCCTGGCACAGGGTAGGGACTCAATAAGTAATTTGTCGGGTGAACGGATACCTAAAACAATTGTCTGTCGCGTATCCAGTGCCCTACTATGTGTGTAGTTTCACTTAATTCTCAAA
>NW_005366891.1:0-716 GCF_000412655.1 Myotis brandtii | reverse complement strand
AATCAATGGAAAAATATCCTCGGGTGAGGATTTAAAGAAAAAAGTCTCTCTGGAGACTGCCTGGGAGAAGGTGCTCGCTCATACCCTCCGGACAAGCTGGCGTCCGTGGGAGCCTAGGAGGAGGCAGCAGCTCCTACATCCCTCCAGCAGCAATGAGGAAGCCCCCCCCTGAGGAATCGACAGAGGCTGAGAGGGTTTCTGGACTTGACCTCCACCTGGCAATACCACGCTGCACCCCCCTTCCCCAGGGGGTGGTGTCAGAGGAAGTCAGCAAAGACGGAAGGTTTAAAGAGACCCAGAGTCTTAAAATACCCCAAATGTCCAGGTTTCAATAAAAAAAATCACTTGCACTGAGCCAGGGTAGTCAGAAGCTAGGAAAATTCCTTGGCAGGTGGAATGGGGAAACTGAGGCAGGTAGCCGAACAAACTGGCTGAGCAATTTACGGCAGATACAGAAGGTCCCCTCCAGAGAGAGAACATCTAGGCCTCAGTGTATTTCAGCTCCAGCCCCAGAAAGGCAGCAAAACCAGGTGGGCGATGCCAGGACCAGCTGCAATGGTAACGACCCCCTGCCCTGGCACTGACCCATCAGTGGAGACCATGACCCTGAAAGAGCCCACCTGGAAAACTGATGGAGGTTCTGCCGAAATCCTGCCCTCAGATATCCCCTAAGATCCTTTCTCCAAGAGAGGGATAGAAGCCCTCAAAACAAAGGA
>NW_005366890.1:0-1167 GCF_000412655.1 Myotis brandtii | reverse complement strand
GAAAGGGTACCTGTGGCCTTCAGAAGAGAGACAGAGCCAACCCATGGTGGATTGACTAGAAAGAGCCAAAACAAAAACATCTCAACCTCATTTTCTCCCCCTTTTAACTCTTGCCTGTGCTTCCCACTAGCCAAAGCTGAGTGGAACCACAAGACAAGAAATCCCAATGATGTCATCCATACAGTTCAGTTTCCATGATGTAGAGTTAAGAAGTGCAGAGAGTGGACTTGGGGGTGGTGTAAACAAAATATATACAGCACAGCCGCCATGTGCCAGATCTGTGAGATGTGCTAAAAATATAAGGATGTGTGAGTCAACCTTGTCTTCAAGGTGCTCACAGTCTAGTGGGAGCGAATCATATCTCCACATGGCATGTGTAATGAGAAAGGTAAGAGGTGGTTGCCATGGAGACACAGGGGCGCCCATTTGGTGGCATAGGGATTGGGCATTAGCATTAAGGGATGATGAAATCCTAGAGCTGAGCCTTAGGGGCTGAGTAGGAGTTCATCAGGAAAGGGGGCTCATGCAGCAGGGGAAAAGGTACAGCTTCTGGGCTGAGAGGCTGCTATAAACAAAGTCCTTAACATGGTCTGTTTGGTGTTTTATCAACAAAGTCATAAACCGTGGGTGTTAGACTCAGAGTGGTGAGATAGAAAAAAAATTAGCTGTATGTCACCAAAGCTCAATTAAAAACAATCCAAGTTAGCCAGGCTGGCATGGTTCAGTGGTTGAGTGTCAACCCATGAAACAGGAGGTCATGGTTCGATTCCCAGTCAGGGCACATGCCTGGGTTGCAGGCTTGATCCCCAGTGGGGGGCGTGCAAGAGGCAGCCAATCAATTATTCTCTCTCATCATTGATGTTTCTATCTCTCCCTCTCCCTTTCTCCCTGAAATCAATAAAAATATCTTACCTAATAATAGACAAACATGTAAATTGACCATACCTTCGCTACGCTAACCAGCCAATCAGGAGAGTATGCAAATTAACCCAACAAAGATGGCGGTTAATTTGCATACGTAGGCTCCAAGCGGCGGAGCAAAGCCAGACGGCCCCGGGGCTGGAGCAGCGAAGCCAGACGGCCCTGGGACCAAAGCAGCGAAGCCTGATGGCTCCGGGGCCGGCTCCGGACAGAGCGAAGGCCTGGGTCCTGGGTGCCAGAGGCAAA
>NW_005366889.1:0-768 GCF_000412655.1 Myotis brandtii | reverse complement strand
TTTCCATGCCCCTGGTTCTATTATATTCACCAGTTTTGTTCATCAGATTTTTTATTCACTTGATTTTTTAAATTTAATTTATTTTTTTTTAGAATCATATTTATAGCTATGATTTATTGTAGTGAATGGATACAAAACAGAAAATCAGGTACAAGTTTCCAAGCATCACACAAGGAATCACACAGGCATGCTTAATTTTTTCAGCAACTGAAAGCTGTGGGAAAATGCATAAAATTTTATCCATTAGGGAAACTCATTAGAGCCTCAGTGTCCAAAGTTTTATTGGGGGCTGGTGGTATCGGCACCATCTGCCTGGCACATGCCAGAATTCCAGACACCCAAAGGAAAGCAGCTGTTCAGAAGAAGCCAATCTAACAACAACAAAAAATGCTCTTCATGTGGAAAGTAGTAAGACTTCTGAAAAGCACCAAAGAAAATTGAAATACATGGAGATACATAGAGATTTATGAAACAGAAGACATATCATTAAAAAACAGAATAAATGTAATTTCAATCAAAATCCCAACACAGTGTTTCCTGGGAAGCTGATTTTAAATTTTTTATGGAAGAGACAAGATACTTTTGAAAAAGAAGAATAAAGTGACATGACTTGGCATATCAAAAATTAATTATAGGTGATGTGGTAACAGCCCAGGAAACAGGCAAACAGGTTCATGTCATAGAATAGCAAACACTAAAATAGACACATACAACTAAGGGAATTTATTATATGGTAGAACCAACAGTATGGATCAAGTAGGACAGGTT
>NW_005366888.1:0-549 GCF_000412655.1 Myotis brandtii | reverse complement strand
TTTGTCATATATGGCCTGTATTATGTTGAGGTGTGATTCCTCTACTCCCTTTTTTTCTGAGAGTTTTTATCAAAAATGGGTGTTGGATTTTCTTGAATGCTTTTGCTGCATCGATTGATATGATCATGTGATTTTTGTGTTTTAATTTGTTTATGTGATATATCACATTAATTGATTTGCAAATATTGTACCAGCCTTGCATCCCTAGAACAAATCCTACTTGGTCATAGTGTATGATCTTTTTAATATATTGCCAAGTCCAATTTGCTAACATTTTGTTGAGGATTTCAGCACCTATGTTCATCAAGGATATTGGCCTGTAATTGTTTTTCTTATAGTGTTTTTATCTGGTTTTGGAGTTAAGATAATGCCGGCCTCATAAAAAAAGCTTGGAAGTTTTCCTTTTTCTTGGATTTTTTTTGGAATAGTTTGAAGTGTTTAGGTGTTAATTCTTTGAATGTTTGGTAAAATTCCCCTGTGAAGCCATCCAGACCAGGATTTTAGTTTGCTGTTATTATTATTATTATTACTGCTTAAATTTCATCAGTT
>NW_005366887.1:0-592 GCF_000412655.1 Myotis brandtii | reverse complement strand
CTTCCTTTGCTCAGGGCTGGACACACATCTGGTTAGGTAAAGGCATCGCATGAGAGGCTAGTGCATCCTGAGGACATGTGAATGAGAAGGCGCTTCTCTCCTCCCCTCCAGCCCCTGTGCCCTACAGAAGGGTGCCTTTGGGTTTCAAAGGACTGGCTACTAGATCTGGAGGAAGCAGTGGTGCACTTATTGGATGAAAGGACCACACGGCCCTTAAAAGGGGAGAAAAAAATGGGAAGTTCAATGGGGAGAGGGTTCTTGATGACAGCTAGGAGGTGCTCTGAGGGGCCCATGAGGGTCTGGAATTGGAGTCTTAGGCCAATTCTAGAAATTCAGGAAATCAGGGTGGGATTTGGGGATCGCTAGTGGGATAGCACAGTGGTGTTCAGAACAGGCCACCCCAAGATGTGCCTCTTTGATACGCAGATTGTTTGAGCTACAGGCAACTTTAGCTCCAGGCTCAAGAGAAAATTCTGCCCCTCCTTTAACTACCTAGAACAACTAAGGGGCAAGAAGCTATTATCACAGATAACTTCTTTGACCTATCTATAGGGAAGGGCAAATTTCTATTTACTAAACATCTGTTCTTATC
>NW_005366886.1:0-879 GCF_000412655.1 Myotis brandtii | reverse complement strand
CTTTATGGGACCTCTACTTCACATCACAAACTGTACTGACTTAAAATAATCTTCTGTTGTCCGAATAGTAACCTCATGAGGTGAGAACAATTTTCCCTGTTTTACAGATGGGGCAACTGTGGCTCAGACGAGTGTCAGCACTGCTAGGAAATAAAGGAACTAAGCTCAACTCCACTCCACGTCAGTTTAATTGTCCACTCTCTGGGTACCTTTAACCTGTTTAATGGGTGGGGAAACTGAGGTATAGAGACATGTGTGCAATGACAATGAGCATAGCTTTGACAGAACTGCTGGATAAATGGAGAAGTCAACACATCCACCAGAAAACAGCCCCTTTGGGCTGTCATGGGGTGCACCACTCAGATCCCCCTTTATGAGAACCAGCTGGGATGAGTCCAAAGTCCACACCATCACCTCCTTGCAGCATTGGCTCTGAGGATAAACTCTCCCTAGGCTACTCCCAGCCAATGACCAAGACCACTGAGCCATTACTAAAGCCGGTGAAGCAGGTCCCCTCTGATGGACAATCTGCCTCCAGGCCAAGGCTTCTCCCATTCAACTGCATCCTCCTTCCTCCCGCCAGTCCTTTCACAGGTGCCAGGACAGCATTGGTCTGAAGGCTCCAAACCTACTCTTGCTCACTCTTCCCTTTATCCTTCAATAAATTTCTTGCATGTCTACTTCCATCTTGGTGCTTACTTCTTACATGACCCAAATTAACGATCTTCCAAGAGTGAAAAAAGGCTGGCCCTCTGGTGAGCAATCAAAGGAGAATGTTTCTTGTGACAGATTCTTGAGCCAAGGAGGGAAACCAGCCCCTCCTTCTAAACTGTCACATGGGGAGCAAGCTAATATGCTAATTAGACTGAACAGCAGAAT
>NW_005366885.1:0-489 GCF_000412655.1 Myotis brandtii | reverse complement strand
ACAATGGCATAATATTAGAAATAAACTACAATAAAGAAATAAAAAATTCAAACATTTAAAACCTGAATAGCATGCTAAACAATGATTATTGGGTTACCAAACAGATCAAGAAGAAATTAAAAACATCCTGGAAACGAATGACAATGAAAACACAGCAATCCAAAATCTATGACACACAGTGAAAGCAGTCCTGGAGAGGGAAGTTTATAGCTCTGCAGGCCTACCTCAAAAAAAAAAAAAAACACACACACAAGAAAAAATGATAATAAATCATCTAACTCAACAACTTAAAGAATTAGAAAGAGAGCAAGGAGAAAAACGCAGAGTGAGCAGAAGGAAGGAGATAATAAAGATCAGAGTAGAAATAGATTACATAGCGACCAAAAAACACTACAAAAATCAATGAAACTAAGAGGTGGTTCCTTGAAAGGATAAATAAGATTGATGAACTGCTAGCCAGACTCACCAAGAAGCAAAGAGAGAGGACCC
>NW_005366884.1:0-875 GCF_000412655.1 Myotis brandtii | reverse complement strand
TATTACATCACTTTGTATCCTCACTGCTTAACTGAGTATCCCCTGTGTATAATGGGAGCTCTATAAACATCTAATTTCATGAGAAAAGATGTGGGCCACCTGGCTTTTCTTATGGCTCTGGTTGTCTTCATTCAGCTGATCCTCTCTTCTGTTTAATGTGTATGAGGTGCCATGCATGTTAATGGGGATTGCTGGAGGAATAGAGGTGGTAAAAGGGAGAGAGAGAAATGGAGCATTCTTCTTTTCCCTCTTTTGCATGTCAATTAGAGTATATAATGGTCAACACATGGGAGTTCCTGGCACTAGGGCAGCGGTTCTCAACCTGTGGGTCGAGACCCCTTTGGGGGTCGAACGACCCTTTCACAGGGGTCGCCTAAGACTATCGGAAAGCACATATATAATTACATATTGTTTTTGTGATTAATCACTATGCTTTAATTATGTTCAATTTGTAACAATGAAATTGGGGGTCACCACAACATGAGGAACTGTAGTAAAGGGTCACGGCATTAGGAAGGTTGAGAACCACTGCACTAGGGGAATGTGTGTGTGTGTGTGTTGGTGTTGGGGTGTATAATGAAAACCAAATGCAGAGCAAAAATACAATTCTCAACTCTAAAGAAATCAGAACTTGTTGCTACAGGGAAAGCCCTCCTGAAGGGCCTGTGAAGCTGATTTACGCATTTGGGCCAAAGTTGTATTCTCTGGAAACCAGGCCTGGGAACACCTCTCAGGCAACGCCTTTCAGAAGCCGTGACATTTATTCCCCCAAGATAGGCCTCAGGTTAGAGTAATTATGACTTTTAATTAATTAACTAACGAATTAATTAATTTTTTACTGTTTCCACTGGCTAAGCAATGCCATTGTTGATAGA
>NW_005366883.1:0-503 GCF_000412655.1 Myotis brandtii | reverse complement strand
ACAGCTTTGTGTTTAGTATCAAATACCTTTTCTTGTGCGTGTTTTCACTACAGATCCCTTGCTCTGGGTTACATTTTGAAAACTGCCTATTATACATAAAGCACTTTTCCAGATACGCTTCTGAGAAACAGATGTATTTATGCACACAAAGGTGTATTTGTGCACACCTTTTCACACACAAATGTCCATATATGTATATATATATATATATATATATACATATATATATATATCCCAGAATATTATGCAGTATTAAATCAGAATGTTTTTTACCAATTAAAGCTACCCAGAATATACATTTTTAAAAGGGAATAAAAAATCCCACAGAACTGAATTCTGAAATGACATTATGATTTAAATACTATGACAAAATAGATAATTTCTTATAACATTAATTCATTGCACAAAACTGCCAGACACTTCCATACTCATAACCATTGCAGAGTGCAAATGAACACAATTCAATATTACACCCTTAGCTGAAGTAGCTGTGCCTCCACTTA
>NW_005366882.1:2177-2864 GCF_000412655.1 Myotis brandtii | reverse complement strand
CACGCGTGTCATAGGTTCGCCATCACTGTCCTAGGCTAAGGGTGAGGCCGCACCAATGCTGATCGAGAAGGGAGGGGGAGCAGAACTCGGACAGTTGAGAATTGGGGGGAATATCTTGACTGAGAAGTTCCCTCTTTGGCGCGAGGTGAACTGCGGCACAGTGGGCTCCCCAGCCCGAGCACCAGTGCAGAGAAGGGGGTCCCCACGACATCTGCCTGTTCAATTGAGCCAAGGGTTCTGTGGGGGTGCCATGGAGGGCTGCGTCTGCTTTTCTGAGTGGTAGATCTGTCTCCTAGTGTATCTAGGTTCCGTACCAAGAACATAGTGTCACAGGCTGGGAGAGCAAAAGGGAACACGACACACCACACCATTCAGGTGGCCAGCCGATCCCAAGGATGTGCAGTTACAAGCCCCAGGTCAGCAGCTGGGCACTGGCAGAAGGGTGGGTCCCCCAGCCAAACTGCTCCTGAGGCAGGCTGTCCCTGAGACCATAATGAGGGGTGCAGTCATGCAGAGCTCAACAAATGTACCCGAAGCCAGAGAAAGGAGCTATGCTTTACATTTAGTTTTCACATATATATTTTTATTTTTACAAAGAAAAAGAGATTAACTTTATAACAGCAGCCAGGGAAAGGGAAAAAATCTAGAAAAGTGCCAAAGCAACACAAACTCTGAAGCACCCTTAAC
>NW_005366882.1:0-1274 GCF_000412655.1 Myotis brandtii | reverse complement strand
CAGGGGTGGGCAAACTTTTTGACTTGAGGGCCACAATGGGTTCTTAAACTGGACCGGAGGGCCGGAACAAAAGCATGGATGGAGTGTTTGTGTGAACTAATATAAATTCAAAGTAAACATCATTACATAAAAGGGTACGGTCTTTTTTTTTTTTTTAGTTTTATTCATTTCACGGCTGTTCTAGACCATAATATTTAGATGACAGTGAAATATTAATATCAAATGTGCCCATTGAAGGAAGTTCTCCATGTAACACCCTCTGGCAGAGTTTAATGCTGACCCAGAGCAGGACTGTGTGTTTTCTCGGGTGAGTTTCTGTTCCAGTTTGTACCTTGTTTCTCAACTCATTGATCATGTTGAAATATTCACAGCTAAACTTCTTTTCACTTTCCTGCTTCTTGCTAAGTGTGGATTAAGATCTCAGTAGTTGCTTTTCAAGCTATCACGTGTTACGTAAAAACGTTTAAACACTACACAAGTTTAACCTGCTCCACAGCCACTCCAATTCCAGCTGGGACTTGGGAAAAGTGTGTACAAGAAACACGATCTGCCCAAATTGTCAAAAACATTGATGTGTACCTCCTAGGGTTTTTAAACTTCTCACATTCGTCTGGAAAAGATAGATGCACTTAAGCTACATTTGCAAGAGCCATTTTTGACCAAGCTCACCACTCTTAAGTGGTTTTTTAAAGCATTGCCTTCCATTTTCAATACTCCTGACCCACTTATTTTACCCACACAAGTCAACTAAAAGGCTTACAACAAAGATCTGTGAATAAATTTAATAATTTGGTAAATAGATCCTCCCTTCTTTCTCCAGTTCCCAAAAAGCTATCAAATCTTTTTGGATTCTATCTAGAGAAGAAAAATGGATAGAAATAGACACAGTATTAACTGTGTTACTTATTAAAGTTAATTTCAATCTCACCTACATGTACATCAAAAACACCCCATCTTCCCAGTAACAAGGAGGGGCGGGAATTCCGGGCCTAACAGGAAAATGGATTAACCCTGTTCCTTTAGTTAAGGGGATTCCCCGGACTGACCCGTGTGTGGGTGAGTGAACCTAGGAGACGCACATTTCTCAAACTAAGCTTTTCAAGGACAGATGCCCAGGTGAGCCGCGCCCAGGCTCCTCCGCAGCTGAAAGGGTTTGTGAGGGACCCAGAGCGGCCCGCCTCCCCTCGGCCGAGTCCGCTCTGAATCCGAGAGGCCGGCTCCCCGAGGACCATCGCGCCTCACACCCAGGTCAGAGGGGTGGCGCGCGCACTCAC
>NW_005366881.1:1921-6213 GCF_000412655.1 Myotis brandtii | reverse complement strand
GGAGGGGAGCACCACGCCCCCAGGTCCCAGCAGTGACGCGAGCGGGGCTGCTCCTACTTCCAGAGTCATTGCCCCGGACTCCAGGGACAGGGCCCCAGGTGACAGTCACTGGGGGGGAGCCAGGCCCCAGGTGACAGTCACTGGGGGGGAGCAAGGCCCCAGGTGACAGTCACTGGGGGGGGAGCAAGGCCCCAGGTGACAGTCACTGGTGGGGAGCAAGGCCCCAGGTGACAGTCAGGTGGGGAGCGAGGCCCCAGGTGACAGTCACTGGGGGGGGAGCGTGCCCTGTGGTCTGCAGGACGGGCTTCTTACCCAGAGAGAGCCACCTTCACAGCTGCAGCTGTGCTTTCCAGGTCCCGCCTTGAGGGTGTAGTTTTGATGCCTCCACTTGGGCCCCAGTGTGGAAACCGCACCCCACAGGCCTAAGCACCCCTGTGGTTGGGTGGCCACCAACCACCTGGGTTCCCGGTTGGGAGACGGCAAATGAGCAGCAGGGGGGCCTGGGCCTCCCGCCAGCAGCAAGCTCATGGGAGGAAGCGCCTCTGACCAACACGTCCAGCCAGAAAGGAAAGCCCTGCCCTGGCCGGTTGGGATCCTTGGTTACGGCATCAGCCCGCACTGAAGAATCTCGGGTTCAAAGACATGTACCAGTCAAAGGCATGCACCTGGGCTGTCGTTCCCTGCCCGCCCCCAGTTGGTTTGCAGGCAGGAGGCAAGCAGTCCATGTGACCCTCTCACATCAATGTTTTTCTCTCTCCCTGCCTCCCTACTTTGCTCTGAAAGCAATGGGAAACACATCCTCAGTGAGGATTCAGACAAAACCTGGGTTGTAGGTTCATCCCAGAGCATGCAGGAGACAACTGATCTCTCTCTCTCTCTCTCTCTCTCACCTTCCCTCACTCCCTTCCACTCTCTCTAGAAAACCAATGGAATAAATACCCTCTGCTGAGGATTAACAAAAGAGAGAAAGCAAGCCCCATGCAGCTGCTGACAGGGCAGGGCCTCTGGCAGTGTGCTCCCCAGGGCCTGTCCCCTGGGTGCCCTCGGACCAGGCGCTCCAGCAGGTTTTCCAGCCCCTTCTCCTGGGGGCTCCGATGCCAGGGCAGGGCTCCCACCCGTCCAGCCATGGCTCCTACTGTCTGGACACCAGCCCTGGGGTGTCCTCTCCACTCCCACGGGAACCTCTAGGCCAGATCCCAGAGCTCCTTTTCACAGTCACTTCCTCTCTTGCCAGCACTGCAGGGCTGGGCTGCCTCTAACCCCTTACAGACTAGTGCTCAGGAGAGGAGGGGCAGGTCTTCTCAGGGAGAAGCCTTTGCATTATAAAGGGGCTCAGAAGGCAGAATAATGGCCCCCAAAGGCATCCAGGTTCTAATCCCCAGGAACTGCAAACATGTCAGGTTACCTGGCAAAGGGGATAAGGGATGCAGATGGAATTAAATAATAACCGGTGACCGTGAGAGGGGGGTCATTCCGATTCTCCAGGTGGGCCACATGCATCACTGGCCTCAGGAACGCCACAGGAAAGGCTGGGACACGTTCCAGAAGCTGGGAAAGGCCGGGAGCTACAGGAGGAACCAGCCGACACCTGGATTCAGCCCATGAGAGCCACGGTCCCCTGACTGCAGGATGGTGAGATGATTCATGTGCCCGGGGTGAGCTGTGACAGCAGCCACAGGAGACTCATACCGGATGGGTGTGCTGGCTCTCGGTAAGGGGGGAGGGGCACTCTGCGGGCTCAGGGGACCTGGGGACTCGAGTTTCCTGGGCAGCAACCGGATGTCACCTTTCCCCGTGGCAGCACCCACTGTGTTCTCGCCAGGCCCTGGCCTTGGCCATCCATCACCCCAGGGAGCATTCCTGTCCCTGAGCTCGGGTACTGGTGGCGCTCACTCTCTGCCCCACGCCTCCCAGGCCCCTTCTGCTCTGTGTGTGGCCTTCAGTGACCAGCTCCTCACTGACAGCGTGTTGGCATCTTTCTCCAGGGCCTGCCCTGAGCTCAGCATCCCCCCAAAGCCCCTGCTCTGTGCCCCCGTTATCAGCGCTGCTTCCATGGCCGGCCAGGCAGCAGCGTCCAGCTCCCAGGCCCCATCCCAGAGTGGCCTCCTCAGGTCCCCCCTGGCTCCAGCCGCTGAGGGCTGGGCTTCCAGAAGCCACAGTCAGAGGCTCCGCAGCCTCGACACAAGAATTAGGGGTCAGGGACTCACCGTCTGGAACTGAGTTCCTGGGAGAAAGGAAACCTGGAATTTGGCGGGTGGCAGAGAGCAGCAGGGAGGAGAGGTGCCCACGGTGTCTCTTGTTGGGGGCAGGGAGGGCTGGACACCAACCAACAACAGGGCACGTGTGCGTTTTTCTGC
Source organism: Myotis brandtii (assembly GCF_000412655.1). NCBI lineage: Eukaryota > Metazoa > Chordata > Mammalia > Chiroptera > Vespertilionidae > Myotis > Myotis brandtii. The sequence continues at coordinate 3,856 of NW_005366881.1, read as the reverse complement.
GGGTGCCTTCTCCCAAGTCCTGACTGTCCCCCTGGCACCCGTGATGGAGCGGCCATCACCTCTATAGCGTCTTCCTCCTGGACCAATGACATGAAAGCAAAGGGCAGAGAGCAGGAGGGAGGTGGCAGCAAATGAGAGATGTCAATCAGTTCTGATGGGCAGAGGCAGATGGAGGAGGGGGAGGGGCACACAAATGCCTGCTGAGGGGGCTGTTCCCATAGAGGGCCCTTCACACCCACAGAGATGCGGGGGGGGGCACACAAATGCCTGCTGACGGGGCTGTTCCCATAGAGGGCCCTTCACACCCACAGAGATGCTCAGGATGGAGAGGCCAACTGCCCCAAAAGGAAACTGAGCAGGAAACGTACAAAGGACAACGTTCCCTGGAAACATTATGTTCAGTGAAATAAGCAGGCACAGAGGCCACACAGTGTGCGCTTCTGTTTATGTGAACTTGGAACTGGACAACCAGTGGGTCCGGGCTGCCTGTCACCACTTGAGCCAATTCAGCAGACACTGGCTTCAATCATGTAGGAGCGTTTATTCCAGTCCTGCCGGCAGGAGGGGAGAGCAGCAGGTCACCCACAGAAATCTGCTCTGCACCCCACCATCAGCCAGCTGCTTATATCGGGTAGAAGGACAGAGATAACGGGGAAAGTAGGAAGGACAGGCCCGGGAAAGTGGGCACGGGGTAATCATTACAGGTTACAGGTCATGCAGGCTGGGGTGGCGGGGGTCACAGAGGGTGGACGCCTCTGGGCACCCGAGACCAGATTACAGGTAATAGGGGCTGCGGGTTGTAGAGAGCAGGTGCCTTTGGGACTAGATGATCTCAGTCACCAGGTGGTAAATCTCTCCATTAATGACAGGCAGTTCTGCGGACAGGAGGACGGACTGCATTCCCGTGTGAGCTGCCCCGGCCCATGGCGCACAGTCCCAGCCAGGTGAGAATGTGCTTTCTAATCAGAACAGAACCATCATGAATAACAGAGCATTGGTAACATTTCTTATAATTACATTGAACAAACGCATTTTTCTTTCACAAACATTGGAACAAAAACAATTGTTGACATTTTCATGAGATTCACACAACCTTGAGATTAGATATTATAACCTCAGTTGTTAGAATTTACTGATTGCAGACACTTACTCTTAATAAGTCAGTAACATTTAAGAGGACTTATTTTTCTTCTCAAGCAACTGCACACATCTAAACTTTATAAAGAATTTTGTGCTTTTGGCTCATGACCAAGAACCTTTGTCCAGAAGGCAACTTGATCTTGAAAGTGTTAATGAGAATAAAACGGGCAGAGAAAACTTATGTGCTTAGCAGTTTTCTTGCAGAAAGCTGGCAGCCTTGAGTGCGGCATAGCCTAGATAAACACTAGACCTCTGGCAACGGGAGGAACCAAGGACCGGACCCTTAAGTCAGCAGAACTGTTTGCAGCCAGCAGAAGGTAATAAAACCCTGCCTCCCCCTTCAGTCACCGCTGATTGCTTTTTGGCCTCAGCCCACCTGCACCAGGGGCCTGAAATAAAGTTCTTTTGATACATGATGGCCTCGTATCATAGGTGAGTGACCCTGGCCCACTCTGAACCTTTCAGATCTTATTCATCTTAAATCAGGTGCTCAAACGGAAGACACTGGGGAGGGAAGAGGGGATCCTAACTAGTGCCAGTCTAGCACTTTCTCAGTTTTTGTGTCAACAAAATATATTTCACTCGCCCTGGCTTGTAGTAGTCACTGGAAATGCCATCGTACAGATTCCTCTTCTCAGTGGCCATGGGCAGTGTCTAGAAGGCCTGTGGGATTTCAGCGCTGGACCTGGGTTGATGGTGGGCAAAGCTGCCTCGCCGCACTCACACTAGTTCTAACATTGTGAGCAGATGGCTTGGGTGTTCCGTGTAGAGCGCCGTGTTGCTCCTGGTGGTCTC
>NW_005366881.1:0-926 GCF_000412655.1 Myotis brandtii | reverse complement strand
TTCCTCTGACATAATTTTTCTCACTTCTTTACTTAAACATGACATTTTCTGTCCTATTTTTACTAAATCCAGAAAGGACAGGTCACTTCCCTCCAGGCACAAGTCACCAAATCCCTGTGAATATTAGTAGCTGGGATTTTCAACATTGTGAATTGTATATACTTTTTAATTTTTTTTCTGACATTTCTTTAGAATTATGTTTTTTAAATTTCCCGACATAGGAAGGCTTGTGCCCATTTTTGACATAAGTGTGAGAAAGCTTAAAATAACAATGTAGCCTGTTGTCTTCCAATACAAAGCATGTGAGAGAGGGACTCCGCACTGGTTAATGGAGGCTGCTGCTCCAGCCCTCTTCAAAGAGGAATACAGCCCAATCTCACCCTGTGTGGGTCCTGTACTGGGCTGCATATCTGGCACTTCAGCCAGACGGGGCACGCAGTGCTGTCTGTTCCTAAAACATATAATAGGAAGGTACTGACATCAGGTCAGGCCTTGAGATACGGTCTCATGGCCCCTTCTCCATATGCTGTACTCTCTGTTCCTAAAACACATAGATAGGAAGGTAATGATGCTATACTGTGTCTGGAACTAATTGTGTAAACAAGGCTTTGTAACTTTGTGGTTTTTGCAAATAAAAATGCTGTACCTTGGCAGTCAGGGCTGCAGTTCAGACTCTGCTTCGGCAGGGTGCTGTGACTGTGGTCAGCTGGCCAGCTTAATAAAGGCTCTTAAATTTAAATTCTGAATCGGTGGTCTATCTCGCTGAAGTGAACCCATAACAGGTCCCGTCCACTCTGGGCCGCTGTCACTCCGCTGGAGCCCAGTCAGGTTGAGTACCTGCCATAGAGATGTTTGTGAACTGGCCTTTAAAAGGGCGTCCGGGTGCCTAGCAGTCCCCTGTCTCACTCTGGCAAGTGCAGTCCCCA
>NW_005366880.1:0-831 GCF_000412655.1 Myotis brandtii | reverse complement strand
GAAGGCAGTCTAAGCCTCATTATCAGCAATATTACAGAGAAGGGAAGGCCTCCGTGGGGGCAGTTTTGCCCATTAGGAGGCACCTGGAGCTCTCCACGATGGTGGCCTTCTGCATCTGCCCGTAAATTGCTTGTCCAGTTTGTTCAGCTGTCTGTCTCAGTTGCCTAATTCCAATTGCCAAGGAATTTTCCTAGCTTCTTACTATCCTGTCTCAAAAATAGAAAACATAAAAAAGTATTATTAATAATATAAAAGTTATCATATACAGCTTTAGTCATTATTAAAAATCGGGCTATATATACAATGTTTGAGAAAAGTCCAACGAACAAGTGTAATTATTATTATCACTAGTATTCACAGACAAGTAATAATAATCAATTTGTAGTTGTACAGGCATTGTCGGTGTCTTGGGATAGCTGTCGATCTCTGATGTCAGTGACCTCTCATTCTCAAAAGTCTTTGTTCACTATAGGTGGAGGCAAGTTTCAGAGACAGGGCAGATGTCCATTTGTGGTTGGGCACCTGATAAAGTCCCTTCAAACAATGTTGGGGAGTCTTTCATTGATGTCTCTTCCAATTGACAAAATAAGTCACGGTCTTTGAAGTCTTCATGCGCTGAGAGCACTCTTGTAAATAAATGTCACTAATTTATATGTCCCTATAAGCTGGTTAATAAGTTCTTCATAATAATGCAGAATGTCTCCTTTTTTCATAAGTTTGATTCATATGTCCTTTCATGTAGATACATCGGGTTACTGGTGTTTACTAAATGAAGAGAAAATCTAAATATATATTTTTTTATTTTTTTATTCTTTTTAAAAAATATTATAA
>NW_005366879.1:0-712 GCF_000412655.1 Myotis brandtii | reverse complement strand
GAAGGGAGAGGGATAGAGAGTTAGAAACATCGATAAACTGCCTCCTGTATAACCCCTACTGGGGATGTGCTGGCAACCAAGGTACATGCCCTTGACCGGAATCGAATCTGGGACCCTTCAGTCGCAGGCCGACGCTCTATCCACTGAGCCAAACCAGTTAGGGCACAAGTGGAAACATTTTACACTGTAACCAAATGTCTGTGAAGCATTTTCCCGTACCTCATCTCATTTGATCCTCACAGAAGTCCTGGAGGAGGCAGACAGGAGACTCGATGGAATCCTATTTTCTTGTCATTAGCTGGAAAACAGAGATTTACAAAGCTTAGAAACTTGACCCGACTGAAAAGAAGTAAGAAATGGTGGACCTTGAAAATGACTTCAGGTTTTCTCACTGCGCAGAATATAGTCAAACACTGCTGCAGTTAAATATTTTACCCTTGTTCTCCCTGTGTGGTCTACAATAATAATCTGCTTCCTGTGGATATTTACTGCTGTGTTGCTGACAATTACCTGAAAGAGAAGGTGGGTGCTTCACTGGGCTGGAAAAAGTTTAGCTAAGTCAGAAAGCAGGTCTAATTAAGCAAGTTTATGGTATATCTATAAAAGGTTAAGTTGACTAACACATGAGCAATACATATGAAGCTTTCCCTGGAGCCAATCGCACGCATGTGTTTCGATCTGTCAGTGTTGATCGTGAATTTGGTTGACACTT
>NW_005366878.1:0-646 GCF_000412655.1 Myotis brandtii | reverse complement strand
GGAGCCCGGGGCCGGCTGCTTGTTCACTGGCAGAAACATGGCCTGAAAGTACACACCTGTGTCAGAGAGACCCAGCGCAGGACCCAGATCCACGTCTCCACAGGCTCAGAAAGCCCTACGTCTTAGAGAGAACCTTCCAGAAAGTTCCTGCTTCGTTTCAGAGTCTCTCTGGCACAAGGAAAAGCGCCAGGGGAGAGGTGAACTGCAGGTGGAGAGGGGGTGTTAAAGGCGGGTCCCACACATGTCCTTCCTATGAGGTGCCCCACGTCTGTGTGGAGAAGTTAGAGTTATCCAGATGCTTTCCAGGTTCCAAGATAGGAACACAGCCTCACAGGCCTTTACTCAGGGAGCTGGGGGAACAGGTAACTTTTCTGGCTTGGAAAAGAAGAAAGAAATTACCTCTGTGAGTGCTTGTCTCTGCCCCCACCCCCAATTTTTTTTCTAGCCACTTCTTCAAGGGAAGGCTCCCAACACGCACAAAGAAAACCACCTACGCCTAGCAGCATGGCTCAGTGGTTGAGCGTCAACCTACGAACCAGGAGGTCACGGTTAGATTCCCAGTCAGGGCACATGCCCAGGTTGTTGGCTCGATCCCCAGTGGGGAGCATATAGGAGGCAGCCAATCAATGATTGTCTCTCATCATTG
>NW_005366877.1:0-618 GCF_000412655.1 Myotis brandtii | reverse complement strand
AATTGTGGTATCTGCTGTGTGTACCTATAGGGCCTCTGAATTAATAATCTATTTTTTTATTTTTTTAAAAAAATTTAAAATCCCTACCTGAGGATAATTTTCCAATGATGTTTAGAGAGAGAGGAAGAGAGAGGGAAAGACAGAGAGAAACATTGATGTGAGAGAAACACATCGATTGGTTGCCTCTGCACGCGCCCTGACCAGGGTCCAGGCCAGGGAGGCGCCTGCAATCGAGGTATGTGCCCTTGAACAGAATCCAAACCCTTTGATCCTCAGGCCCGTGCTCTATCCGCTGAGCCAAATCGGCTAGAGCTAATCAGCTGCTTTAGCAAATTACTTCAGATTCTTTTCAAATTGCTCTAGAAATCTCCCTAGAAAGTTGAACTCTATTATTGGGAAAGACTAATGTTCTTTGTTAATATAAAGTCCACAACAAATTTAAAGTAATTTTTATTTTATCAAGCAGTACATGTACAATATATATAAGGTGCAATAGTGTCCAATGGCTTGTGCCAAAACACAGTGGTTCCTGCTCTCCGTATCCCCCGTTTTTTTCTAAGAGCAACTATTTTCAACTTTTTAAGCTATTTTTCTGGTATTTACATGGTCATAATTCTA
>NW_005366876.1:0-893 GCF_000412655.1 Myotis brandtii | reverse complement strand
TATATGTGTATATATGTATATATATACACATATATATGTTATATTTACATTATATTATATATATTTAAATAATATATGTCATAATATGTTTATTCTCTCATATTTAAATTTAAAAAGAAATTAACATAGTATGTGTATTTTTAAGATATAAGCTTTATCGATTGGCATGTGTGCGGATAAGTAGGTCTACAGTTGTGAGTATGTGAAACACAGAGTTTATTCTTGTATTATTATTTATTAGTTATTGTATTATATTCCATATGACCAACTTAAATCTATTCCCCCTGTAAATACTTGGAATTCCCCTCATCTAAAACAGAGTGAGTCTTCAACAAAGGTTCACTGACTGATAAGGCTAACATTGCTCAGGTAGAAAAGTAGTGTTTGGGGTAGTTTTGAAACAAGCAGGTTAATAAGTCAGGAAGCCCAAATGAGAGATGCCCAATACCTGAATCAATGGATCAGGTGTTGGACTAAAAATAAATAAAAGTATTTATTAGACTATGAGGAGGAAGTCAAAAGAAGAAGTGTCTCTACTGACACAGAGGAACAGAGAAGGGTTGGAGAGTTTTGGGAATGGTAGGAGATCCCAAAGTTCAGAAAGAAATCAGAAGAAAGGGGGACTCAGCTCTAGCTATGTTTAATCTGATGCTCTTGGTCTTGAATTCACAACAAAAAATAATAAGCTGGAAGGACACATATTTAATAGTTACTATTACACAGGACAACAATGACTAAAGACTGGAGTTGGCAAGATTATATAGAAAGTGTGTACAGAGAAAACTGAGATCAAAGTTAAACGCCCATGATCATGGCCTTTGATAAAGTTGTGCTGTCCAACACGGTAGCCATTAGACACATGTGGCTGTTAAGAACCTGAAATGTGGCTGGTC
>NW_005366875.1:0-821 GCF_000412655.1 Myotis brandtii | reverse complement strand
CAGTCCTTAGGAGTTGGAAGACTTTTCAACTTTTATTTATTCTACAAATCTTGCATGGATTTGCTCACTAGATACTCTTTCCAGGCATAGAAATGAAGGTGTGCCATCTTATTTTACAGACAGGGAGAGGAATGCCCCGAGAAGGATGGGGGCTTGTCAAGGTCCCACAGCTGTGGCAGAACCTTGAGGACAGTGAAGAGCATGTCACTACTCAGGACCCAGACAGCTCCTGGGTTCCTCACAGAGCCAGAGGGTATGTGCTTGAAGGTCCCCAGAGAGGAGGTATTAGGAAACCAGCACCCCCCCCTCCCCCCAAGCCAAACCAGTCAGGCCCCGTCCAAAACCAGGGCAGCTGCCCTCGGGGTGGCAGAGAGAGCCTGAGTCAGCCTCACCTGCAGAGATGACATCAGGGTGATCAAGGGCTGGCAAGGGAGGAAGGGAGTGGCCCTGAGGGTTCTAAGGAAGGGAAGTAGGAGGCCCTAGCAGCTAGGCTGGATCCCAGGGGACCACACCCTTGATAGGGACTATCTGAGCAGTGGAGTCCAGCTTCAAGCGCCAAGGACACTCCATTTAGGTAGGACATTCTCTCATCCCTGAGAGATATCCCACTGCCCCTGCCACTATCCTATGTCAAAATCAGACTCATAAGATGTGATGTGAGAATTTATCTAGCTCAGAGGTTCTCAAACCAAACCCGAGCGAGCCCCAGAATAACCCTGGGGCTGGAAGTATAAAGCGGATGTACGTGTACTCCATGAAAACGCTTTTGTCCAACCCTGTTGACATACTGTTGAGAGAAAAGTTGCAGAATGACACACAAG
>NW_005366874.1:0-909 GCF_000412655.1 Myotis brandtii | reverse complement strand
TGTCTCTCTCACATTGATGTTTCTCTCTTTCTCCCCCATCCCTCCTCTACTACTCTCTCTAAAAATTAATGGAAAAAATATCCTCAGGTGAGGATTAACCAAAAAATGAAACAAACAACAACAACAGCAAACAGTCCAGTGAGGAAGAAAGGTACATAATAAAAATGGAGAGTGACAAACACTCTGGTAGAGAAAGCAGAGGGCAGCTGTGAGAGACCATGGTGGGGGGAAGGGGTGTCGGAGAAAGCATCCTAGAAGAGGGGACACCCAAATAGAGACTTTAAGGAAGTAACCAGAGAGAGTGGAGAAATCTTATTCCAGTTCTAGGAAATGGCGTGTTCAGAGGCTTGGTGACAAGTAAGAGTGGTCCATTTGAGGAAGTGCAAGCAGGACAGCCTGGCCAGAGAGGCAAAGTGGGAAGTGGAGGTGGGTGGTGCAGGCAACAGGGAGAAGCCTGGAGAGGTGGGCAGAAACAGCTCTTCCAGGGCCTCAGAACAGGGGTGATGCTCAGGGTGGGTGCACTGGCATGGCTGTCAATACCGGCACCTCTTCTGATTGCCCAGGGCCTGTTCCAAACCAGTAGTTTTTCTGAACATTACTCCTATTTTTTTGAACCTGGAAGTTTTTTGGTTTTTTTAAAAAATATATTTTATTGATTTTTTACAGAGAGGAAGGGAGCGGGATAGAGAGTTAGAAACATCGATGAGAGAGACACATCGATCAGCTGCCTCCTGCACACTCCCCACTGGGGATGTGCCCACAACCAAGATACATGCCCTTGACCAGAATCAAACCTGGGACCTTTCAGTCCGCAGGCCGACGCTCTATCCACTGAGCCAAACCGCTTAGGGCTGGAAGTTTTTGGGTTTTTTTTTTAGCAGGTATGTGAGTCAACACATTTGTGATTTT
>NW_005366873.1:5166143-5218059 GCF_000412655.1 Myotis brandtii | reverse complement strand
GCTGAGTACTATGGGGTTAACAGTTTCCTCATATGTCATCTAGGTCTTATTGTCTCCTATTTAATAAAATGGGCTGAGGCCTTTTCTAATTGTCTCCTCCTCCCCCTGTCTAGTTGAGGCAGATGCCCGGGGAGGCGGGCAGGAGGGGGGGGGGCGGGTGTTTCCACCACAATGCTGGCTCAAGTACACAGTTCTTTTATTCTTATATTCTCTTCCCTCCTCCCTACATTCTGTTTTTCCTGGGGAAATTCAGTACCCTTTTCCATTAAACGTTGACTATGCTGGAGATGGATCACAAAGGACTATTTCCTACAGGACCCTGAGCTACACTTCATTCTAACTTTTACCCTTCCAATTTTCCACACTAAAATCAGTACTATGTTGATTACAGTGACAAAAATCTAATTTAAACTGAGGCCCTTAAACCAAAACAAGCAAACAAACCAAATGGGAAAATGCCCTTAGGTGAGGCTGAATCTAGAAGTTCAACAAATCATTAGGTGTCTCCCTCTTCAAACACTTGCTTCTGTGTCCCCTGCTTGGACAGAGAAATATATATATATATATATGGAAATTGGACACTTGTACATGTACGTTTTGTGTTTATAGTCATGTACATTTTGTGTCTATAGTGTAGACTGGCCATCTATAAAATCAGGATAATAATACTAACCATGTAGAAGTTATGTGGGAGGAATAGTTAAGAAAAAGTCTCCAAACACATTAAATGTCAGTATGTTACACACACACAAATATATATATATGTATATATACACACAGACACATGTATCCTACATAATAAAAAGCTAATATGCAAATCGACCAAATGGCAGAATGATCGATCGCTATGACACACACTGACCACCAGGGGGCAAATGCTCAAAACAGGAGCTGCCCCCTGGTGGTCAGTGGACTCCTACAGGGGGAGTGCCACTCAGCCAGAAGCTGGGCTTACCTATGGGGAGCAGGCCTAAGCTGTCAGTCGGACATCCCCGGAGGGTTCCCAGACTGCAAGAGGGTGCAGGCCAGGCTGAGGGAGCCCCCCCGCCAAGTGCACGAATTTCATGCACTGGGCCTCTAATATATATATGATACATAGGTATAACTGGGAAATTCACAGTATGGGTTGATTTTTTTCTTCTCACCTTTTCTTTAGATTCCGTCCTTGCCCAATACTACAATATATGCCTCCTTCTATTAATCTCCTTTTGCTCTACTATTTCAGTCTAAAATGATTCATGTTTATGAGTAATAATAAGCTATCATGTGTTCTGGACCTTTCACATCTTTCTTCCTGATTCTGCGGCTACTGGTAGGTAAATACCCAAAGGGAAGCCGTCTACTCCAATGCCCTGCCTCCATCCTCCACTTACCTTCCACAGGATATGCTTAATAGATGCTGTAATTGGAAACTGAGGATTGCATACATTTTATATATTATTTTTGAATAGTCATATATAATAAGGTGATAATTAATCCAACCTCATAAGGGCTGGCATGAGAAAAATTGAAAGCCAAGTAAACTACATATTTTTTCCATAAAGGCAGAGCCTAAATGTGTTATGTTATTTAAGGTATCACCACCATGAACTCATAATGCCAGACATAGACTATGACAGGCCAACAAGCACGCAATATGGGCATATGACTAATGGGTCTATATAACCTACATTCAGTTCTACTTCCTTTGCCATTTTCCTTAATGACATGTTAAAATGACGGCCACCATAAATATTCACTTGCAACATTGTCCTCCTGAAACCGAGTAGAAATGTACATGTTTTAATTTTAAAATGTATAGCTCAAGGACACAGAGAAATGTTTGAAAGCACATTAAATAAACACATGCAAGTAGCAGAACACATTCAAATTCTTCTCAGCAGTCCTTCCTCTACTTCTGGCCTCTGAGAATCCTTATACATTGACTCAAAGAGCAGGGTGGAGTGGATAAAGGAAGAGGGAGATATGTTTTCCTTCTCTGAGTGGTGTTGTGGAGAAATGGCAAACTCACTTCTGGGTAAAGACAGGAAACAAAAAAAATAGAAGAGTTTGGCAGGAAAAACATAGCAAATATTACTTGCTCTCTCATTTGTTTTCTAATTAAGGAAGATGTCACAAAGATGTCTCTGTATTTGCCTATTACTATGAGAACATATTTCTAAAATGTAATGAGTCACCATACTATTTAAACCTGGGAATACATGGAAATATTTGAATATAGAAATGAAGAAAGTTCCTAGCATAGAAACCAAGAAACAGATGAACAGTTTTTAAATCAGAGAAGTTCAAGACAAAAAAAGCTCCAAGGGATACATCTTGAAGTTTGAAGCCACGGTTTTGGCAACCTTATAATGGACACCTTTGGGGACTGTTTACATTGGATAAAGGTAAAATTTAAGGATGGTCGTTAATGTATATTGTGGGTGTATATGGGTATAAGTGACCCACATATAAAACAAACAAAAAATGTCCTTGTTCTGATTAATTTAATTACGGACCTCATAACGACTCCAATAATTTATCTCATTAAATGTGCCCATGCAGAAATTAATTCAGAATAGTGGGGAAGCACATGTACTTTAGAGTCAAACCAAAATGACTTTGAGAACTGAGTTCCATCTTTTCCTACTTGTACATCCTTGGGCAATATTTCTTTAATTTTTCTCATCTGTGAAATTAGGATTACTCTAGTACTTTTCATTGTAATATCACAAGAGAAAAAAATATATATAATGTCTTTAGCATCATGCCCGGCACATAAAATACACTGAAATAGATGTTGGTGATGGGTGATAGTGGTCATGAGGATACCAGATTTTGCACCTACAGTAAGGCCTAGCCCAGTGATGGCGAACCTATGACACGCGTGTCAGAGGTGACACGCGAACTCATTTTTTTGGTTGACTTTTCTTTGTTAAATGGCATTTAAATATATAAAATAAATATCAAAAATATAAGTCTTTGTTTTACAGTGGTTGCAAATATCAAAAAATTTCTACATGTGACATGGCACCAGAGTTAAGTTACGGTTTTTCAAAATGCTGACACGCCGAGCTCAAAAGGTTCGCCATCACTGGCCTAGCCCCTTAAAGAATCTTTTTAGAGTCCTGAAAAACTTTAGAGATGCTATTTAATATCCTAAAAGAGTGAAGACTTAAAAAAAAGGTTATCTGGAATCCATCAAAATATTCATGAAAAGTTGTGGAAGCATAGAATTCCAGGACCAACCAATGTTAGGAATAAAAAGAAATAAAGTCAAACATCTTCATTTTGATGCAGAAATTGATGATCACAATGTGGTTAGCAGCATCCGTGACTCTAGAGTCCTAGTCTAGTATTCTTTGAACAATAATACACTGGAAACTGCACCACAGCACACCATACTCCCAAAACACTGCAACAAACCCTTTAAGAGATGAATTTAATAGAGTTAGCACCTTAAGGATACAGTAGAATTGGTGATGATAGAAATAGGTAAAAATGACCAACAAATGAATAGGCAATAAGAATTCTAGTCTGTTTCCTGTCCTGTCCAAAGAAGCACCCAGCTGTACAGGCATATAAAACACAGGTTTTTTTCTTTGTTATTTCTGAAACATGATAAATATATCTTGGAATGTTTATATCAATGACAATATAAGTATTTCATAATGTGCATTTTAAAAAGTGACCTTCCCAAGTCAAATCCCTGCTGTAAGAGTGGGAGCAAGGATAGTATTAGGAAATTCACATTTTGGAGTCACCCCTGTAATAGGTAATTCAGGAAGGATAGTAAAAGGGGCTGGTGAACGTTGAAGAGGAAAAGAGGTGATCCTTTTGTGTCACATCACATATGCTTCCTTCTACAATCCATACTGTGACCAAGTGTTAATGGTTCCAGGTTACTGTTGAGGATCTGAACTATAGCCTGGGCTACCCAGGAATTAAACTCACCGCTATACTCTCAAAAATGTGTACCAGCCCTGAAAACTGCATCTCTAACAGCATCTAGGAGGCACAATGTTGCCATTCCTATAATCTGAGTCCGGGCAGAAACGCCTGGATGGTTCAAGGGTATCTGAGAGTATTTACAACGAACAGCTGACAAACTGTGGAAGAGACAACGCATTCTGCCTTTTCCTGAGACCCAAGCGAGAGTGGTGGCCACAGTTTCTCAGTCTCAGATGAAAATGTTGAAGACTCTCTGTTCTTCCAGAGGGATAACATGTAAAAGTGTCACTTACACATATTCAACCTGCCCCCTCTCTCTCTCTTGAGCATCTCTTCCATTACCTACCAGGTCCGTTCTATCAGCCTGCCTACGCCAGCTTCTCTATTTACCATGAAATTTCCCTGGTACTTGACAAAACACATCAGTAAGATTCTGCTCACCTCCTAGGCCTCCCTTCTTGCTTGAATGCACACCCACAAATCCAAACAGTGTTAAAGGATATTGATGAAGTGGATGCCTTTCTGAGAATGATGGCCCAGGAGGAAAACAGAAATCGTGCATAGTAAGCAATCAGGAAATGTCAGCGGACCTCAGAGAAACCCTTCAAACACACCAGGGCACCCAGACAAACATCAAAACTAATGGAGTGTTTGCAAAGAGATGTGTGTTTGCCCAGGAAAGGGAGGTAGGAAATGAAGCGAGAAGCCAAGCAGGGCTAGATGTGTTGTTGGTGGCTGACAGCACCATAGAGGAAGAGCACAGCACACAAGCTTCAAGTCTGAAAAAGAGGCTGGAAAGTAAGTTAAGAATACAGTGGACACTGGTGTTTTTGCCTGCAATGCATTTATTTCCCCTTTTGGTTATAGCCCCTCGTTTTCCTTGGTGAGTTACTCTCCACTATTTCTTTCTTTTAAGAAAGTATTTTTATTGATCTCAGAGAAGAAGGGAGAGGGAGAGAGAGAGAAACATCAATGATAAGAGAGTATCATTGATCAACTGCCTCCTACATGCCCCATACTGGGGACTGAGCCTGCAACCCGAACATGTGCCCTGACCGGGAATCGAACCATGACCTCCTGGTTCATAGTTAGACGCTCAACCAGGGACCCATGCCAGCTGGGCTCCACTATTTTCTTAACATGTTGTTGAGGTGGGGAGAGGTTACTTCCACCTGAATATCGGACATGGAAATGTCACCCAGGAGTCACCAATAAGAATGGCATACACCTGGCCACAGGGATTTATTTAAGGTTAGTCACATGATCCAAGTCAGACCCATCTGAATCATTGAGACATGTTTCTAGGTCTTTAATTGCAAGTCTTGAGAAGTAGAGCACCTCTTTCTGCTTAACTTAAAAGTTTCTGTGGGAAGCAGAGATCAAAATGATTCTAGACATGCAAAAAAAATTGTATTGAGAGAAATAGCTGGGAAGGCTGAGAGACAGGCCTTTCTCTACACTGGCCGTGCCAGGCTGCTGTGGAATAATACCCTTCGGAAGCCACTTGGTCTAACTGAGAAGATCCTGGGGGGTGGGCAACTTAACCCTTTCAAGTATGTTTTAAAAGGGTCTTACAACTATACCCTTGATTTGCACTTTGGCCCAAGCCTCATTTCACTTAAAAAATCCTTTACTTCCTGGAAGGACTAAAGACAAGAAATTTTTACCAACTAGGCAAGCCCTATCCCTTACATGGCTTCTAATTGCTGCGTGAAGACAACAGAGTTCCTTCTTCAGTTCATTTCTCTCTCCTCCAAACATTGCACAGGGAGTGAAACTGAAGCCAACCGGAGTCTGTAACATTCTGCATCACTCACAAGGTCATTATGTAAATGTCCTCTCTTCCAGGTTACCACTGCTGATAGTTTCACTTACTTAATTTGAGTTGTCTTTTTTTTTTCCCCAGCTTGATCCTGCCGCTCTTTGCTGCTTTTCTAACTTTATTAAACCATTTGTTCATTTTTATAGCCTTGGCTAACGTTTTCATTGGATTTTGTTCAAATCTGGATTTGATTACTAAACGCAGTAGATCATGTTTCTAGCTTAGAATACAGAGACTACAGAGAGGACAATGCCAATGAAGTAAATTGAATTTGCAACATGCTAATCAAGTAGAGAAATTTCAGCATTTCCCTAGAAAGCTATTATTCAGACCTATATTTATTTTCCACCAAATCACTATTTTCTACCAGGATCACACCAACAGTAATGAAGCAGAAAATTATGCATGTTAAGAAATTAATGTGCTCCAAAATGGGTTATATACATTTCTACCTCTTTATTGCTCATGCACTTTTGATAAGCTTGACAAATTTTAGATCTGTTTAATTTAAAATCGAGTGTTAGTTCTTTAAGTTACAGTGAAAAAAATTCCCTATCTATCATAAGAATGGTTCAATACTTTCATTAATCTACAAAATATCATGCAGAAAATGATTTTTTATCTACTCCAATCACTCATTTAACCTGTTTCAGAAAATAAAATGGCTATTTTCTGAGGAATCCAAAACTTAAGGCAAATACCTTCATAAGCCATCATAATTCCAGAGGCAAGACTTAAAGATACAGCTTTAAAAAACAGCTTTTTCTGCTGGCCCTGGGCAGGTGCTGCTCCTGCCTCTACAATCTACCCTCAGTTCATACCTTTATGATGTCACTTACCATGTTGATTTTAATGTACTTTTTACAAGTCTATTTCCTGTAATAATGTACTAGTTACTTGAGGGCAAGTAGAATTGCTGACTCATCTTTGAATCCCCAGTTTCTAGCTCACTACCCATCATTGGGAATTGGCTCCATAAAAGTTGATTTAACTGAATGAAATTTTTGAGAGAGTCTAGTCTACATGGTATTCTCTCTCAAATTTTATGAAATGTGTTCCAGGCCCAACTGAGTCACTAGGCAGGTGTTTAACCTTGGGCAATCACTCTATTTCCGAGGCTTAGTGTTTTAAAGAAAATAAGAATAACACCAAGTGTTTTGTCTATCTCAAATGGTTATTTCAAGAATAAAGAGGGGTCAAGTGTGGGAGAATGCTTATAAGGAAAGCACTCTATCTTCTAAACTGCTCTTGTCTGGTATTTAACGTCACAGCAGCATACCATTAAACACCTGTTAAAATGAATGATGTGGACCTGTCATTGACCAAGGTCCATTCTAGGACAGAAGACATTAATGCAAAAGTCCAAGGCTTTGTTTCCTGTCCAAGAAGAAGCACAATATGCAAATAGCATATTTTGAGCCTCGACTCTTCCAAAGACATTGCCAAACAAATGCATCCATTCTCAATGAGTGCTATCATTCAGTTCCTGAGCATTTTCTGAGAAACCACAAAGTGGAATAAAATCCCAGGAAATGAATTTGAAAGGAAAGGCTAAAATTGTGCAATATGGGCAGAGAGAGAAGTGAAGAGAAACATTAGTCAATACGTGTTGGGATAGTTTGTTATGTAGACTGAGATCACTGAAACATTTTATCTTTTTGTCTATACATATTCAACTAAGTGAGACAATTAGGCATACTGAACCCAGTTATCTGAAAGTGATTTGTTGCTTTGCATTATTATAAGACCATCTCATAATCATTCATCCCCCTAACTCAACCTACAGTTCATTTCTTCAGCACATAGTTGATAAGCACCTACTGTGCGGAAGGTCAACAGTAGGTATGAGAAACACATCAGCGGAGTAATGCAATCCTTGCCCTTAAAGACCGCAGAGTCCAGAAGAGAATGATGAGTAAATGAGCAATGAAGATACAGTGTAGAAAGCATTCAAATATGTTAAGTGGGAGGTTCTTTGAAGGTGATATGTGGGGCAGCTAAGCAATCTTAGTGCCAGAGAGAGTATCTGATAAAAGAATGTTTACAAACTGTATCTGAACTCCCTGGATTGCTCATTAAAAATGTTGATTGTAGGGCTTTAACCAAGACTTTCTCCACACATCAGCGGAGTAATGCAATCCTTGCCCTTAAAGACCTCAGAGTCCAAAAGAGAATGATGAGTAAATGAGCAACGAAGATACAGTGTAGAAAGCATTCAAATAAGTTAAGTGGGAGGTTCTTTGAAGACAATATGTGGGCAGCTAAGCAATCTTGGTACCAGAGAGAGTATCTGATAAAGGAATGTTTACAAACTGTATCTGAACTCCCTGAATTGCTCATTAAAAATGTTGATTGTAGGGCTTTAACCTAGACTTTCTCTATCAGAACTTTTGAAGTCAGCACTCCAAATACGCATTTTTAACAAGGATCCTAGATAATCTTACTGCTAAGGACCTTGGAGAAACTTTAGATAACTGACATCTATGCTGAGACCTTCATGACAAGGAGGAGTTAATTCAACTCTTATTTTCTACTTTGTTATAGATGTAAGTGATATAGAATGGGAAATAGATACCCTTGAATTAAATCAGAACTCTAATTGTAACAATTTTCTTGTAACCCAGCACAACACAGAAGGTTAATAGTTCAAACTCTGCCATCACACCACCTAGGTTGAAATCCTAACTTTACAATTTACCAAGTGTGCAGTTTTGAGAACGTCTCACAACGTCTCTGTGCCTCAGTTTCCTCATTTGTACCATGAGTGTAATGAAGAAGCAGGTAGGATGAAGTAAATAATATAGCTATGGAGAACACCATCTGGCTCTTAAATGCTGCGTAAGATCAATGAATGATGAGATCAGGCTGTTGGTAGGTGAGAGGAGAAAGCTGTTTCTTGGGAACGAGGTTCCATAAGTCGTTTGTTGTAGGCCTCTGAGAAAACAGGACTGAAAAATAACCAAGTCAACAAGAAGCCTTTTCAAACGTGTTAGAGAGAAATTAAAAAAAAACAACAAAAAACAAAAAAACCCAAACAAACAAACAAAAAAAAACAGAGGAAAGAAACAAGATAGTACAGGTAAGTCTTAGGCTATGTGTGTTCAAGATTTGATTAGCTTTATGCTGAAGAATATTGTTAATGGTTTGATGATATAATTAATGCCTAAATACAGTGATTATAAAGTAATTATAATTAGACTCAATAATTAAATTTATGGATAAAAATGAGATAAAGGAAATAACATGCATACTCCATCAAGGAAATATTACTTAATGAATAATTTTACACTTAAAAAATGATGGTGTTTGTAGAAAGTCTTCACGCTACTACCTTTCACAGCATGAATAAGGATGAATCTCCAGTGTGCATTTGCCAAACAACTGATTCCCTAGCCCAGTGCTGAGAACACCTTATGTGGAGCAATTAAACACAGGATTAAAATCACACCTGTCAGGCTGACCTCATTATTTATGCAATACATCCAAACCATAAGCCTCTTATTCATAGTTTGGATCTTTTACAAACGCTGCCATTCATGACCATGTACTGTATGCCAGGCCCTTTACACACATTTTCTTAAGTCTTTAAAGCCTCTTAGAAATCCTGCAGGAGGTATTGTTTATTCCCCCACATGATTTCTAG
Source organism: Myotis brandtii (assembly GCF_000412655.1). Classification (NCBI taxonomy): domain Eukaryota; kingdom Metazoa; phylum Chordata; class Mammalia; order Chiroptera; family Vespertilionidae; genus Myotis; species Myotis brandtii. The sequence goes on along the minus strand of NW_005366873.1, from coordinate 5,208,664 downwards.
AGAGATATGAAGAAACGGAGACCCAAGAGAATTTAGGTCACTGGCTCAAGATCCCAGCTGGCAGTGGTGGAGTCGGGATTTCATCCTTGGTCACCCTGATACCAAAGTCTTTGTTCTTTTTCATCACCTCCTACTGCCTCCCTTGTCGCCCAGCCTCCGTGCTATTGACAATGCTTTTCTAACCCACCTTCTGGATTCTCAGGGGTATACTGAGTAGACAGATGATGGCTTTAGGTCAAACTGTGGACTCTTGACCACACCCACAAACCAGGACTTCCTGACACCTGACCTCTATAGAGGTATCACAAAGAAGCTGTTCCAGCTTTGCCCTGCTGACATCTGGAATCCTTTATATTTGATAAGAAGAATTTTTTTTAAATGTTTTTAGTGATTTTAGAGAGAGGGGAAGGCAGAGGGAAACATCGATGTGAGAGAGAAACATCAATGTGAGAGAGAAATATGGATCTGTTGCCTCCCATAGGAATCCTGACTGGGGATCGAACCCACAAGCCAGGTGTGTACCCTGACCGGGAATTCTACCAGCAACCTTTCGGTGCACAGGATGATGCCCAACCAACTGAGTCACACTGGCTAGGGCAAAAGAAGAATATTTGAATGTTTAAGCCACTTTAAACAGTGAGGAATCCTGTTCCTTGTAACCAAAGGGAGTCCTAACCAATATAATCTTTCGGGTTTTATGATTTACTCTCTGACAATAGGTGATTTTTCTCTTATGAAAAAGATACCGCAGGCCTACCTTAAATATGGTTTACACTCAAGAAACAGTTGTTATTAAGGATGATGCGAAAGGAATTAAACATTCGCTTATTTATTTTGATTCACCCAGCAAGGAAAACTTGATTGCTTGGTAATTATAAAGGAGAAGGAAAGAATGTTAGTTTTAAAAAAAAAACCATTTTTTCATGTAGTTCATATATAAAAACCTGTTAATCTTAAAATGAAATATAATCTTCTGTATGCATGACCGGCAGTCTAATGCAAACAACTGCATTCTGAAGGGAAGTAATTTTATTCTTCAACCACACTGCTGAACAGAGAAATCACAAATCCTAATTTTCTGCAACAAATGTTAACAATTTCATACAGAGGCACTAGATTAATATTTTATAAAAAAACGAGCTGAATATTCTCTGCCACGTTTTCTTTCGGCTAAGCAGAAATGTCTGCCTTGCGAATCATCCTATAACAGATGCTTTGTTTTGTGTTTCCCATTTTTCCAAGTGATGTGTGATTTATTGTATTGTTCCGTTAGGCAGGTTTTCTGTTTTCTTACTATAGTTTGGTAAAATAAATATTCTAAAAACAGACTGAAGGACAGGGGAGCATTGCAGTGTCTTCACACAAATCTTTTTTGAGGAATGGAGAGTATTTCTCTTAAAGAATTTCATGGTGAGTTTTGTTTGCAAGTTGCATCCAAAGTTGAACATGTCTTTGGGAAGAATTTTAATCTCTACTGGAAATGAGAAAATACAAGATAATTTCTTCCTCCCAATGCTCATCAGATTGAAGCATCTCTACTAACCGCATTTTTAGTATTATCTCAAAATACATACACATAGTTTTCTACAGTGTTAATAATTTCCATTGCCACAAATAAAAGCTTGATGTAACACCATTACATCTGTTTAATCTTTTGCCAAATGTTTATTAAGCATCTGATGTGTTCTAGGTAATTCTGTATGTATTTAGTTCTCCAAACATAGATTATTGGGCTACCATGGACTGGGAAAACATAGTTCTTTATCACAAACATTTAGAAAAGCTAAAGCTTACAAAAGAGCCCAGACCTTCGGTCTTCCTTGTACTGTGTGTATGTGTGTGTTATGTGTGCATATGCATTGTATTTGGAGAATTATAAAATGATTAACCCATTTGTGTGCAATAAGACAAATTTCATTATCAGCAAGTTACTTACCCTCTTTGAACTTCAGGTTCACCCACATAAATAGTGGAAAACAATGATCTAAAAATCTTCTGATGATTAAAGATAATTTTCTTTAGGCTCCTGTCACCTAGTGTTAGACTCTCACAAAATTTTAGCTATTTATATCCCTACATGAGAAATGCTGTCTGACTTCAATTCTGTAACTGATCTATTTATTGAATTGGGTATGAGGACGTTCATCCCTATTGAATATTCATCGTATTGAATGTTTTGGATCAAGTTCCTGTACAAGAAACCTTCAGTAATCCCAAGCTCAGAAATGAATCCAATTATGCAATTTCTAGTGAAAAATATCAATAGGCCTCCATCCAAGACTGATCCTTTTAGGAATACACTCAAATAAAATGTCTCATACTGACACTTTGCCTTTCATAAATCTTCTTAGGTAGAGCATAAAAACTGCCAAATAACTTTAGCATATGGTCTTGATTCCCTACAACTTCTTAATGAGAATATACTAGTTTGAAAAAAGAAGTTTGTTTCTTGCATCAGAGAGAGAGAGAGAGAGTAACACGATGGAAACCAGTGCATTTCTTCCTCTAAAATATGTGACAGACACACACTTATCCCATGACTTTTAACATGGTTATTCTAAAAACATTAAGATAAAGATTTTCTCGTTTTCAGTTGTCGTAAGATTTAAAGCAAAATAACTCATGATTAATTAAGGAGGTAGACATTTTGAAATAAGTTTAATTTTCAACTGGAATATGATATGCACTGAAAGCAAAGCAATGACATGGATGAAAGCTGCCACCAAAACAGCAACCCCTCCAGTGGGACACAATAGCAAACGGTCTTCCATTCCATTTCTCAAGTCCATGTGCTCATTTTACTGAAATGAATTACCAATTGGATTCAAAATATTATCATTCTGTTGGTGTGCAACAGTGTGTCTGAAAAGAGTCACACAACGATGGAATTCACAGATGGGCCCAGAGGGTGATGGTGGTATAAGGCAAATTCTAAACATAAATGCATAGGTATTCATTATCCCCTGAATTCTCATTCATTCATTCTCTCTCTTTCTCTCTCTCTCTCTCTCTCTCTCTCACACACACACACACACACAAACCTTTTGATAATAATGTCACCTTTAATACATAACAGATGCCCCAAACAGCAGCTTATTTGGAGGAAGGTGTATTTGATATAATAGTGTTTTTATTGATGTGTTAAGGCACAAAGGTAAAATCACGTGCAAATTCCTATCAAGAATGAAGACAACTGCAATCTCTAAGACCACCTCTTGGAAATGAAAATAAATTAACTAAAGGATGATATTTGGTCAAAAACTTAAGGCAATAAATTTGAACATATGGTGAATATTTCTTACATTATTTTTCTCCAGACCCAAAAGAAAATGTAATTCTTCCCAGATTAAGACATATCTACTTTACACGTGGCCCACCTGGATTACCAGCTGTTCCTCCTTACATAAATAAAAGGGGTAAATGAGATTTGCACGTTGCCAGCCTTTGTCTGCACACAAAATTTTGAGATAGGACATTCTTTTTTCTTAACCTGGGTATGGCATTAGAGTTCCTGTCCAATAACCCCTAACACTCAAATATTTCTCTTGTTTTTATTTCTGCTTAATTAAAAGAATACTTTCACAGAGCTAAAGAGTAAATGAAATTAATGTATTTTCACAGTTTAATTGAGCATTTTATATACTTTTGACAGTTCAGTCTTAAACTTAAATTCTCTTTCCCCACCATAAATTATAGAATATATATATTGCCATCTAGCATTCTTCTGAAATACAATTATTCCAGGATCATGAAATAAACAATGTTAAATCAGATAAAAGAAATGAAAAAGTTTATGCAAGTTGGTATTTTGGAATTACATAATGTATAAAACAGCTTTTAGTTGAAACTTACAGAATCATCAGTGAAAAGTGTCTTAAGAGCAGTGCTTTTATCATTTCAACTAAAAGATCCAGAGAGTTCCAGATTTGGTGAATTGGGAAGCATAGTGACACTATCTGTTACCCATCTTACCACCCAGCAATTTTAGCATGTTGCCCATAATCCTCAATTTTATGCCCTCATTATCACAAAATGGCTGCTACTGTTCCAAGCATCATATATTCACTCACCTAACCATGCTGAAGGAAGAAAGTGGAAAAGACTCGAATGCATTTCTTTTTCAGAGTCCTTCCCATCCCCATCACTGATTGATACTTTTTAAAAATATATTTGTATTGATTTTAGAGAGAGGGATAGGGATAGAGAGATAGAAACATCAATGAGAGAGAAATATTGATTGGCTGCCTCCTGCACACCTGCTACTGGGGACCAGCAAGCAACCTGGGTATGTGCCTTGATGGGGAATCGAACCATGACCTCTGGTTTATAGGTCGATGCTCAACCACTGTGTCATGCCAGCCAGATGACTGATATTTCCCTGGGTAACCTTTGCATGAATTAGATCATAATTTATGTCCTAAAACCAAGGAATCCTGAGAAAGCCAGTGCAGTATCTGGCATTTCCAGCCTTCATATCATGGACTTTTAGCAAAAAAGAAAGAACTGGGAGTCAGTCAACTATGTTGAAAACATAATAATGAGAAAAGGTAGAAAAAAGTTCAAGGATCTGTTTTTGTTTAAATGGTGCAAGGAATTAGCTTTATTTTTCAGATTCCAATAATCTTCAGGAAGGGTCCTAAACGTATTACTGAGGTATGTGTATTAGGGCAATGAGAGTACTAAGGAAAAGAGAGAGATTCTAAATGAGAAAGACCCAGCAGGATCCCAGAGAAAGCTTGTCTATGACACAATGTTACGTATCGCTAGAAATAGGAAATGACCCTGAAGGATTCAGAGAACATGAATTAGTGTGATCCTACAAAAGGTAAAGTGAACACGGACATGATGTTCCCTTATTCTGCATATCTGATTGGTATGCCCTGATTAAATAAGTAGAAAATTCAGCATTTAAGAATGCCTTGAAACACAGTTTAGGATTTTCCATGGCAGCTTGGCACAAGAGAGTTCTACACTCCTATGGTCTTGTACTTTGTAGGTTAGGATTTTCCATGGCAGCTTGGCACAAGAGAGTTCTTGGTCTTGTACTTTGTAGGTCACCTGGGTGGCATCCAGAAAAAGAGATTTGAGCACTGGCATTCAAATGCACATGAAAAGTGAAGTCTGAAGAAATCATCATGATTTCTATTAAAAATTGGTATGAGCTGATTTTTTAAAAGTGGGTGTTCTATATTTAAGGTTTTAGTGTTGTATCCCAATGACCCAAAATAGTATTTAATCTACATTTATTTCCTCTATTTATACCAAGCTTTAGAGACTGAGATGTATCTTGGGATAATTTAGAATCTGAAAAGGTACCCATGAATATTTTTACATAAAAACATCACAAAATGATACAATATCATTTTGAATGGAAACAATAGTAATTAAGACCAATCCCCTCATTTGAAATAGGAGGCAATGACTTATCCAGGGCCTCCTAATCATACAGCAGAGGAGCTGGATCTAAAATTTAGCTATATTATTCCCCATCCAGTGTTCTTCACATTATATTGTCTCTGAAACTATATAGACTATTTGTTAAGATGTGGGGTTTTCGAGACAGACTTGTATGTGAATGCCAGCTCTACCTGTTAGTGATGGTGCAATAGAAAAAGACAAATTTAATGTCCCAGAGCCTTGGATTCATCGACTGTCCAAGGCCAATATATATAGGAACTACTCTGCAGGGAATTTGAGTAAGTAAAACTCAATGGCATGGTGTTGGAAACCCACATGTATTTTTCTCCCAGATATTAGCCATTCACTTAGTCAGACCCCTGTTTTCAGATGTGCATGGCCCTTGGGGATCCTGTGGGAATTTAGGGCTTCTCTAACTTAATATTAAACCATTTTACTTAAGTCATGTGGCTCACTATAACTATTTGACTCTGTAGCCAGACCACCAGGGATCCGACAGCCACACTGCCATTTTTATTTTTAAGAGTATGTGAGTAACTTGGAGCATTTATTTAGGCTAAGATTCTGCAACATTAAATGAGTAGTATAAAACCATCTACCCCAGACTGTCAAGCTACAGGGGGAAGGCTGGGGAGGGTTAGGGCTCTGTAGCCAGACCACCAGGGATCCAACAGCCACGCTGCCATTTTTATTTTTAAGAGTATGTGAGTAACTTGAAGCATTTATTTAGGCTAAGATTCTGCAACATTAAATGAGTAGTATAAAACCATCGGGTAAGAGATCAACCGAAGGACTTGTATGCATGCATATAAGCATAACCAATGGTCATAAGACACTGGGGGGTAGGGGAGGCCTGGGGAATGTCAAGGGGTGGGGGGCAGGAGGAGACATATGTAATACTCTTTGTAATACTTTAAGCAATAAAACAAAATTATTTAATAAATAAATAAATAAATAAATAAAACCATCTACCCCATAGGATTGTTGTGGAAATCGAATTTGTTAATATATGTGTCAGAGCATCCAAGAGCACAGCTGCTCTGACTCCATATATTTTTCTGAATTCTGCTTGACTACGCCAACTGTCAGGGCAGGTTCCTTCTCAAATCCTGCCCATTGTACTAATTGTCAGGGTCGAGCCCCTCTGCCGGGGACTGGACCTTCTTGGACGCTGGGTGGTAGATGGAGAAGCCATGAGAAGTTGTGGGTGTATATAAGGAAGATTTTATTGTAGAAGTTAGTGACCATATAGCTATCAGACAAAATAGTCCTTCACAGCAAAGTCCCATACAGGCAGCTACACACCAGCTGGTGAATGAATACATCTTTCCCATAAAAGCAGTAGCCTCTGTACCCACAGCTATTATCTAAGCAGCGGCGCGCTGCCCCTAGACTTACCCCCTCACATAGTAGCGGCACCTGAGCTCTCCACTCTTGCCTCTCTGGCCTCTCCCCTCTCTCCAGCCTTCCTGCATTCCTCTCTCAGCAGCAGCAGTACACTGGCTGGTCAGTAACTTACTACATCACTTAGACCAGCGGTTCTCAACCTGTGGGTCGCGACCCCTTTAGCGGTTGAATGACCCTTTCACAGGCGTCGCCTAAGACCATCCTGCATATCAGATATTTACATTACGATTCATAACAGTAGCAACATTACACTTATGAAGTAGCAACAAAAATAATTTTATGGTTGGGTCACAACAGGAGGAACCATATTTAAAGGGCCAGAAGGTTGAGAACCACTGACTTAGACAGAAGAGGCCTCTTGCCAACAGGGACATCAATCATTTGAGCTACAGTAAGGCATGCATGAGCAGTGTACTGTAATTGTTGTCCTTGCACCTGCTTATAGTACCTTAGCCTTGAACATTCTGATTAAGATTCCCATGTTCAGAGTAGCCTTGGCCGTCTGGAGTACTATCAACAAGGCCTTTCACACTCTGAATGACTGTCTGGCGACTCTGGCATGGTTCCCACAATATATGATTAACATAAAACTGTGCCTGGCAAATAATAGGTCCTATATAAGTGTGGTTTTTGCTTTTTGTTGTGGTTAATATTAGAATTAATTGTGAAGCCATCTCATTGACATTGTTAGCCTAGCCCCAGAATAAACTTTATGAACATAGTTTTTATTTTAAAAAGATTATCTGAAGTGCAAGTCAGCATAATTCTAGAAGCCCCCAGTCCCCACAACAACACAGACTGTATGAAAGGGGAGAGTTAACTCAGCCTGACCTGTCCTGGGGAGTCCACTTGTCAGCAGCCTTGGACCTTGTGCCTGCAAGTGCTGTCAGTCAAGGCTGGAGCAGACGCACTGCGACTTAGATTCCTCCTCTGCCACCAGCAGCCTTAGATCAGAAAAGTGCTCAGACTCCCAATAAACTCAGATGTCAGCTGGGGAAATGCAAATCACCCAAAGACAAAAAGAGGCAGGTAATTGATCAAATGGCTCATTTAAATGTACAAGAGAGTATCAGAGAAAGACTTGCAGCAAGGCTAAACTTTGAAGAAACTAGAGACTTTAATCCCTGCCCTATCTGAAGGCAGCTAAATAGATAGCCTTCTTTTTTTCAAAGCTACGCTAGCAGACCCTCATGTCCCACACGCTCCTCTCTCCTACTTTAAAACGATGCATAAAATCCATTCTAAGATGATTTCTCTTCTACATTTGAGAGTGAAGAACAATTACAATGTTTTTCCAACCTCTTCTTGACTTGAGGATCAATGAGGTCAGGAGTGGCATTGGATGGTGGCCCTCAGATGACAGGAGCCATGGCTGCCAGGCTAGAGAGCAAATGTGCTTCCATGTGTGGCCCCTGACATTTCCCTGTCACGCTGTAGAAGTTCTATATCCATTATATCGTAGAATGAAAGTCGATTCCTCCTGGTGTTCAGTATTTTGAAATTAAAAACACTAGAGGAGTCATTTCTTTCATGATTTTAATAAAGAACTAATACAGCCCAACCCTGTTTTTATACATGTTTTTTTTCTTTAATTCTTTATTTTTTAAAGTATTACATATGTCTCCTTTTTCCCCCATTGACCTCTCCCCAGTACTCCCACCCCCCAGCACATGCCCTCACCACCCCCTAGTGTCTGTGACCATGGGTTATGCTTATATGCATGCATACAAGTCCTTTGGTTGATCTCTTACTCCCCTCACCCTCCCCTGCCTTCACTCTGAGGTTTGGCAGGAAAAGCCTAAAATACCTGTCTCCATACAGAAGATTAATCCCTACTTTATTTATTTATTTATTTGTTTGTTTGTTTGTTTATTTATTTATGTTGAATATGTTTTTATTGATCTCAGAGAGAGGAAAGGAGAGGGAGCTAGAAACATCAATGATGAGATAGAATCACTCATCGGCTGCCTCCTGCACACCCCCTACTGGGGGTCAAGCCTGCAACCTGGGCATAAAGCCAGAAATCACTGCCATATAATACTCACATATCGATTGTCCCAAGATGCCTTTACAGTAGAGATCCTGCTCAGAATCACTGGTTGTGTGTCATTGCTCTGCCTCTTTAGGCCCCTTCAGCTTCAAAGTCTTTCCTTGACTTCATAACTTTGACACTCTTGGAGACTGCAGGCCAGATACTTTGCAGAATGTCCCTCATGGTGTGTCTGCTGTTACCTCATGAATAGAGTAGATGCAGGTTTGGTTCTGTTCTCTTCTTTTGTCATCTAAATGATTTCAATTTGTCCTGTTACTGATAATGTTCACTTTATGATGATGTCTATGCAGTAGCATTTCTTCATTGCAAAGTTTTTTCTTTTTAATAGTTGTGTGTATGTGAAGTTACTTTGCAACTATGCAGATTCCCTTCCTATTCTGTATCTTCATGGATAGGATTATTCAAGTATTTCAAGGGTGTGAATGGACAATCACTTAAAAAAATGCTTAGCCCTAGCTGGTTTGGCTCAGTGGATAGAGCATTGGACTGCAGACTGGAAGATCCCAGGTTCAATTCCAGTCAAGGGCACATGCTAGGGTTGCTGGCTCGATCCCCAGTAGGGGGCATGCAGGAGGCAGCTGATCAATGATATTATCTCATCATTGCTGTTTCTATCTCTCTCTCCCTCTCCCTTCCTCTCTGAAATCAATAAAAATATATATTTTTTTAAAATGCTTATTAGTGAAGCAAAATGATGCCTCTATCAGCCTAAAACCCGAGTGGTTCCAATGTAAAACTTGTAAACTATTTCAAACTGCTTGTTTAAGTAAATAAATAAATATATGATAAAATGGACTAGTTCCTGGCAGACTAGGGCAATTACAGTTGTCCCAGGTTTGCTGGAAAATAATGTTTACAAAGCTCAGGGAGGAGAAAAGTTCTCCAGATTCAGCTCTGAGGATTTTATTTGCTCTTCCCTGGAGGGGCCCTGGTGTGTTCTAAAGGATCAACCTATATAGAGTCCTTTGCAGACTCACCAATAAAAATATTTTTGAATCAACCCAGTGACATTTTTATAAGGAGCATGAAAAATGTTGCATTGAAAGAGCCAACTTCCCCAAACCCCATGGGCCTTTTCTTCAGCCAGGAATAACAGTGAAGTGAACAAGAGCGTTTGACAGGACAGGGTTTCAAGAACTCTTTCATGTGGGAAGTAAAGGAAGATTTATCAGCATATCCCTGACCTTTGCCTCAGACACATTTAGATTTAATCTGTTTTATATTCTGACTTTACAAGACACTCGTTGAATTTTCCATCAGGATAAAATTGGCTGGGGCCACAGGCCACCTCTGAACTCCGAGTTTCCCCCAAGAGAACACGATTTTACTCCTGCACCTCCAGATGAAGTTCAGTTGAGCTTGTGCACCCCGTGGCACTAAAGGAACCTTTCAGCATAGGCATCAAGGCCCCTTTCTGTACAATAGTCCTGCATGTCACTCTACCTTAGCCTTGCTGCCCTGTGCATGGCCCTGCAACACTGCTCTTCTTTTTTTTCTTTTTTTTAAAGATATATTTTATTGATTCTTTACAGAGAGGAAGAGAGAGGGATAGAGAGTTAGAAACATCGATGAGAGAGAAACATCAATCAGCTGCTTCCTGCACACTCCCCACTGGGTATATGCCTACAACCAAGGTACATGCCCTTGACTGGAATCGAACCTGGGACCCCTGAGTCCGCAGGCCGATGCTCTATCCACTGAGCCAAACCGGTTAGGGCAGCACTGCTCTTCTTTCTGGTTCTTGAGGGTGTCAAGTTTACGGCACCCCGTGTCCTCTGCACACCCCTGTCTTCCCTGCATGATCTTTCACACTCTCACTTCACAACCAAGCCTCCCCTACTTTTATAAAACTGGCTCTTTCTCAGCTTTCAGCCAAAATGTCCCTTTTTATTCTTTTGTTTCAGTCTGTATAATTTCCAACAAATATTTGATAGGTCCTCCTAGTGACAAGTAGCTCACTATTACACAAGTAGACCTACTTCATTTTATCATTAGAAAGCGATTCTTGATAAGAAACGACCTCACTGAAAAGGTAACATTTAAGCTGAGAACATAGAATAAATTAACTATTTGAAAGAGTTTGGTATTAAGACCAGACCAAAAAAAAAAAAAAAAGGAGCATATGCGAAGGTCCTGAGATCAGAAAGAACATATCACATTGCAAGAATTTGAGAAAGACTGATATTCCTGGAATGAAAAAATAGGGTTGGAAAATTTGGCATTGACATATATTTATTTTCCATCTTGATTTTTTTTTACTGAATTCTACATAAAGAGACAGAAGGAAAATAATGTGATTTGATGTAATTTTTAAAAAGAATGTTCTGCAATTTGATGGTGGCTGGATTGGCAAATGGCCAAAGTAAGCCAACCTCAGCAATATCCCTCAAATTCCATCTTTCTCACTAAGCCCAGTGAATTTACCTTCACTCGGTCCTTCATGCCTGTGTCATCTTTACTAGTCTAGTATCATATGATTTCCCTCTTTCATAGCCTGGTCTCCCAGCTTCCAATATGTGGTGTGTGTGTGTGTGTGTGTGTGTGTGTGTGTGTGTGTGTGTCCACTCATAATCACTACCGGCAAACTCATAGGAAGTTTTAGATGGTCTAGAGCAAAATTCTTGATACACCATCTACCAGATCTGTGGCCATAGGTGAGTTACTTATCTTTATCATCAGTAAATGAGAATAATGTTATCTACTTTGTAGGATTATTTTAGTCCATTAACTTTATGATATCTACAAAGCACCTACTTAGCTTAGCTATATAAGAGAAACATAATTGAGCCATGGCTCTTAAAAGTTATTCTTTAAATTCCATTTTGAAAAGTGGATTGCATGGCTCCTCTGGTAAACAGGATTGCCCAGGGTTAACCCAGACTTGAATTAGAAATGATTCTACATTGAAGCCAGACGGATCTTTGCAGCAAACTGCTACTATCTCCACTTTTCCACCATCTCTGCCCTCCAGGCCATTCTCACTTTTCCTATCTCTTCACAACTCCATGCCTTTTGCACATATCATTTATTTTCCCTTTAATGTCCATCCCTGTTTATTCACCTGGAAAACTCCAAGGCATCCTTCAGAACCCAGAAACATTTACCCTTTCTGTAAAGACCTCCCCAATTCTCCTGGGGAAAATGAATCACCACCTTTGTGTATACCTACAAAGCCTTTGTTAATAACTTAGGATGTTTCTTAACAAGTTATTTTAATTTTGTCTACTTACATGACTCCATTAGACTGCAAACATTTTGAAGGCAGGAAAACAGAGACCTCCAACTTCCCATGTGGGTAGCCCCACACTGAGTAGTACATACCTATCAAGCTTAATGTGCATTTGTGCAAACACAAACATTGTTTACTACCGTTATGGGCAAGCCCCTGTGCTTGACCCAAAGATGAGAACTACACTTAGGAAAAGCACTGGCTGGAGGAGAGCTAAGCTTTTGAGACTCAGAAGCTCTGAGTTATTGGTGGCTTTATCATCATATGGAAATTCCCTCTCTGAGTCTCAGTGGCTTCATCTTTAAAATGAAAGCAGTAATAATTCCTCTCATAGGATTGGTGACACACACAAATAAAATGAGATTGTGGTTGTGGAACCTGCAAATTTAATGCAGATATTGTTTTTTTTTTGACACCAGCCTATGTCTTTATGCAGGGAACAATCTAATTATGGCACTACAGCACATAGAAAAAGTCAAATAGAAAAACACATATAGAAAAATATGCATTCACATACACCTAGAAATAGAGACAAAGTCTGGTTCAAGATGGAGGCTCACAAGAATCCTTAACTCACCTACTCTCACAAGCCCACTGAATCCACGGCCACATTCCACATTCAGAACAACTTCCTCTGAAAGAAACCTAACAACTAGCTGAGCAACTTCCCCCACATCAAAACAAATAGGAGAGGCCAAGATACAATCTCACCACAAAGCTCACCCCCAGCCCAGTGAGTCACCGCTGAGCAGGATCTCACAACCCAGAGCTTCTCCCTGGGGAGCAAAAGGTTTAAACTCCACACAAACCCCCCAACTTTTAAGACCCACACTAGAGAGATAAGCCTCCAAGACACAGAATTTAAAAACGAACAGGGCTGGCTGGCATCCACAAAATGTAGACCCATAGACTATAGCAATCTGAGAAATGGCTCTTAAAGGGCTAGCACTCTGGAATTCACCCACCCCAGGGTCCAGCACAGAAGCAACCTATCTAAGGGCGCCCAGACTTGGTGTAGGAGAAGGTCATCTGCTTGTTTTGGAGTTTCAGCCTGAAGGGCAGGCATCTGATCTCACACAGATTTGGGGGCCTGCTGAAATGTTATAATACAACCAAAATACAATACACATAGAAATCAATACAGATAGAAAAATTTACATACAGGATATTTCAATGTTTACACAATGATACCAATTCAGGGCAAGTGATGATATGTGTGATGAGAATAATTAGTTAATTCTATAGCAAATAAGACAGAAACCATCCTGGGACTTCAGATGATCAAAGGTGTGAACATGGAGAAGGTCTGACTTAAAGACCAGGTAGGATTCAAAGATAGCAAGACAAGGCTGCCTGTACTGGCTAATAGGGCTCCAGGTACTGCAGCACAACCTGAATTTACAGAGTAGCTGCTGTCCCTTCCCAAGGGGGTTCTGTTACTGCATGTTATTCACAGCCCATAGGGAGAGAAGGACTGCTACAGTTACCTAGTATGCAATGACCAAAGTTCACATCATCAGAAAATTATAATTTGAGCAATGTCATTAAGAAACCTCACATGCAGTTAAAAAACAGCTTGGGTAAGGACATCAAGAACTCATGAGGTGAGTAGCTGATTAAAAGGGAAGCTGAATTGCATTCACGTGCCAGCCCTCGGAATCCCTCCATGCCCACCCAGAAAGTCTCCCTCACACCTGCCCTTTGGCTTAAAGACAGATTCTGACTCTAATTATGTTGACTCCACAAGGTGGGATACATCGCTTCTGTTCTCTCTGATCCCTCCGCTCCCCCAGGAATGCCCCTAGCCACTGGCAATAGTGAGGGGTTTTCTGACCAACTTAGCATTCGAGCCAAACTGCCATGAAGAAACAGTCAGCATGGAGGTCTGACCCTTTTAAAGGGTCAAAATGTAGTGGGGGTCAGAGCAAGGCCTGACATCAGGAGCTGAGTGAGGCTTTTAATAGTTTTAATGAAAATGTGGATTTCCTCTAATTCTCTTCCTCAGCCCCTCATTCACAACCAAGACCACTTCTAAACCCGGCCAGTTCCCAACACACCAATCACACACACGACCTTTCCTTTTCTGTTGCTGTCTGGCTGGAGTGACATTCCAATCTTTCATCGTCTATCTGCACACACAACCAACACATCCAATTCTCCTTGGCTTTTTCTCCTGCTCGCAGTAACATGCTCTTCCTGCAGAGTCGTTGCACTTGTCAATCACCTGCTCAGAGACCTGAATGCAATGAATAAATATGGACTTTGAAGAGAAAGAAGTGACCAGGAGGGAACTGTAAAATAAATCACCATTTGGCAACAGTGCTGACCATATATCACAGGATTTGGTATTTCTCTGTTTTGTATCACATTAAGTCAGCATAAAACAAGCTTTGTTTTCCAAGAACCAGGGAAGTTATATAATGACTAGAGGCCCAGTGCACAAATTCGTGCACTGGTGGGGCCCTTGGAGTGGCTGGCGATCGGGGCCAATCGGGGTCGCGGGAGGTTGTCCGGCCGGGGGGAGGGGCTGCAGGAGGTTGGCTGTGGGTGTGCACTGACCACCAGGGGGCAGCTCCTGTCTCCTGGTGGTCAGTGCGCATCATAGTGACCCATCGACCAGTTGTTCGGTCATTCGATCACATTTATATTTATATTTATATTTATATTTATATAAAAGCCTGAGCTTTTTTATTTGTTAATCCTCACTGAGGATATTTTTTCCATTGATTTCTAGAGAGAGTGGAAACAAGGGAGAGAGACAGAGAGAGAAAGGTTGATCTGAGAGAGACACATCGATTGGTTGCCTCCCTTATGCACCTGAAATCCAGGTATGTGCCCTTGATCAGAATCAAACCCGACACCCTTCAGTCCAAGGGCCAACTCTCTAGTCACTGGGCCAAACCGGCAAGGCCATATAAGGATGTTTTTAGAAAAAACAATTTGTTGTTTAAAGACGAAGCCAATGGATGTATCTCTTGCCTTGATTTGTTTCTTCTCTGCACAGAACTGGTTAGAAAGTCACAACTAGTGCCACTGATAATTAATAAATGATCAGTCCCAGATTGGCCAACACATTGCCCCACCATGAAAGCTCCTAACTATGAGTCTTGGATACGTGTATGTCATCTATTTTCAGAGCCTTCTTCAAAAGAATGAAACGTAGGGCATAAGTGTTTTAAACACTAACAATATCACATATTAGGCTCTTCAATGTCCCTGACATAAAGGCTCAAATAACCATGTTTCTATGAGTTCAAAACTAGTTTAATACATAAAATAATATTAACAATAATAACAACATTATATTTTTGTTATAAATATACTATTCCAATTTTAGTCATGAAGCTCAGGATGCTCATTGCTTCATTTTATACCTCACAATAAAACTTTCCTTAAACATAGATTTTCTGATATAGGGATTCTTCTTTAATTTTTTCCTTATTATTATGATGTGATTCTTGCTTTTTTAAAATCTGGTTTTTATGACTATTTTGTTGTACTGCTTTTTATCGCTATAGGTCACCCTTGTGTTATTCTCTAATGTTTTGGTATTTATAACATTTTAATGTATATTTTATATGTACACATATACACATGTTTATGTACATACTGGTATGTGCATGTATACACATATACATACAAAAGTGCACCTGACAGAGTATGTGGCTTGGTAAATTCTCAAAAACTGAATGTATTAGTTCAACCCATGGCCAAATCAGAAACTGGAACATTAGGAGCCCCTGGAAGCCTGTCTTCTTGCAACCTCCAGTCACCATATGTTCAGGACGAGTATTAGAAACCAAGATCTGGGCGCTAGGTGTGCTTGTTGTTACAGTATCATTGCTTCTCTAACACCTATAACAAGAAAATAATGATAGTACCTATGTGTAATTGCTCGTTTAATCAACATTTATTAAATTAGGACTATGTGCAAGGTGATTTTTAAGATGCATTTTTATATGGGTTATTTTACATCTCATAAGTTTGACATTATTCATCCTAGTGATTGGGAGAAAACTAATATGTATAACTCCTCCTTCTCTAAAATGTTCAGCATATAACTGCTCTACTTTAAAGTAATACCCATATTTTTTTTCTTTATTATTTTTCATCCTGGATGTAGTTTGGAATACACCTTTGTTTCTGGGAGACACACATAAAAATGTTTATCTCATGAGAAAATTTACCAGCTATTAATAACCCCTATCAAATGACAAGGTTGGCCTTTTCTGTGACTGTGTCTTCTTCTATGCCTACTCTCAGATGCACTTGCCTGGCGAACATTACCCCTCTCATGGGTCTGTTTAAGGAATACATGCCGTGGGTGGACTGGAGAGTTTATTGTTTTTACAAGAGTTCTCTATCACTGCCTAATGAGATAATATATTTATTTCTATACTAATAAACATAATTTTAAAATGGATCATAAACTATATGATGTGCATATTTCCATAGTCAATATTTCATCTGTAACTGAAAAATAAATTATCTTTTTGTTTCACATCATCTACTTTCTACTCTCTTCAGTGTCCATGGTATTTTACAATAGTCATCATCATTTATACTAATTTCTTATGACAAAACTGCACAAGGAAATTGATTACCCTTGTAATAAACATTAAATCCATACTGTTGCTCTTTTCAATCCACTCACATATAATGAGTGTGATCAACTTTCTCTCCTTATTAATTGTTTTTACTGTATCATCTCAAGGATATTGAATTTTTTCTTTATTCGTGTCTTAAAGACAATGCAGACAGTAATATATAATATACAAACCAATAACCTAACCTATTATCCTGGTGATAATTCCTAAGGAGAGAGTGAAAAACTAGTGTTGCAAGCAACAACACAGGATTAAATCTCTCTGATAACATTCTTCAAAGACGAAGGTAGAAATAGCCATCAGACTTTGGATGCAATTATTTATAATTATAATAACTTCTGTTTCTGCCCATGATGGAGGAACTAGTTCTGGATTAGCCTTCCCACCACAAAAAATATATATAAAATTGGACAAAATGTATGAGGCAACCATTTTTAGGCCCTGGACTAGGGGGCACAGAATGGCCCTCTTCAACAGAAGGGAAACCCATTAGGTCAGCCCTCAATTCCTCAAGCTTTCTGCCTCCTACTACTTTCAAGACTGTGACATGAGTTAGAAAGGTAAGAGTTCTGGTAGAACATGGCAGTCTTGTTAAAATTAGGAGACAGAAATTGGAAATTGGGCCACTGAGGTGTATTATATGTAAATTCAAAGCCCCTGATAAAATCGTATGTTCCTCAAGATAGAAGATAGCCGAAACCGGTTTGGCAGTGGATAGAGCCTGCGGACTGAAGGGTCCCGGGTTCGATTCCAGTCAAGGGCATATACCTGGGTTGAGGACACATCCCCAGTAGGAGATATGCAGGAGGCGGCTGATCAATGTTTCTCTCTCATCGATGTTTCTAACTATCTATCTCTCCCCTTCCTCTCTGTAAAAAATCAATAAAATATATTTTTAAAAAATATAGAAGATAATTCCATTACTCTGTATCTAATTCAATGCTTAGCACATAGAACATACTCAATAAATATTTAATAAATGATTTCGTTTCTGCCACTAAATAAAAAATTAAAATATATAGTACATTTAATGCATGCCAATGTATAATATCTTAGTCAAATTCAATTCACAAAAGCAATACAAAATCCCCAGTTCAGAGGTACATTTTACCCCCAGGAAATCAATCACAGGTTAAAACTGTGGAAGTTAAATAATAATTCAACCTCATTTGCTCATCTCTATTATAGATGAGGATTGATTCCACTGTGGACTGATTCATATCACAAGAAAAATAAGATTTCAGATGAGGAGACTGGGCCTGTTTTTGTTCTTATCATTATCTGTGGTCTATAAACATGTAGGCTAGAATATCATTTCCAACTACCCCTCATGTTTACGAATCACATAGGAACTCTTAGGAGCCCAAACATGTACAAGGCAACATTATTTTCATTCAAACATATATCTCTTCCCAGATTTTCACTTACTTTTTGACTTAAGAATCTGTTCAGTTCACATAAAAAATCACCATGTCAAGACTGTGCTATGGAAGGCAGTTACATGGAATGGCTCTGTAATTGAAGAGATACTCCTCATTTACCTATCACATGAGCTTAAGTCTGTAAATTCAAATCACTGCTAATGTTTGAGACCAGGCTTTACAGGATATCAAAGCAAAATCTGGGATGATGTTTCCACCAAAGAAATAGAATTTGGAGCTTAGTATTTGTTTTGTTTAATTTTCCAGTTCAAATTTAATTATGATTTTAGGAACACAGACTTGTTATTGGAATCTAATTTAGAAAATATTTACAATCTATCCCCTGAGTGTAATGTGCTGTGTTAGTTGCTTTGAAGGGATTCCATTAGGATGAGGAGAGTCTCTGCTCTTCATGAGCTTTTAGTTAAGACAAATGTTCAAACACATCCAAGTAAGAAAAAGCACATTATAATAAAATCCGCGTGAGAAGCACAAGTGTCATTTGGATTAAATGGAGGAAGACAGCTAAGGGACTTGAATAAAGGGACTTGACTCAAGATCTATGTTATGGAGGAAGTGACACTTAGGACTGGAAGGAACAGTTAGACTCAACAAAGGGAGGTGGTGAAGGACTCTTCACAGAAAATAAAGAATCTGTGTGATATTTTTGCTGACATACAGTCACCCTCTTCCCCACAAAACAGTCCTCATTTTCCTTTGAAGAAGCAAGTCCACGTTCTTTGGATTTGATGTTACTGGTAACATGTAACTTAAGCCTATCATCCTGTTTTACTGTCATCCACAATGATTGGTTTAGAAATTGGTTTAGATATTTAAGCTCATAGAGGGCTTTTGTTTAATGACTGACAAGGAGACATCTGCTTTGGCGATGTCCTTGAATATGAAAACATATAAGCCTGAGGCTGCTGTTTGTCATCTTCTTTTTACAAGAACCCTGGAACTAAAACCAGACTGGAGGTAAGATATGGGAGATGAAGACTGGGTTCTGGTGACATCATTTGAGCCTGAAAACAAGATCCTATAAAACTAGCCCATTCTGAACTTTCTGGTTACTTGGGGCCAAAGAAATTCTTCCTCTGTCCAAAATAATTTGGGTCAAGTTTTCTGCTGCTTCTAAAATAAAGGGTCCAAATTGACTTAGTAAATAAATCTAGAAAATCATGTGTCGGAGAAGTAATATCTCTCTGGGAATAGAAAGGTGTCTACTATGTAGTTATTATTAATAACTGTCAACATTTTGCAGTCTCAGAAATTGACATTTACTTTCCGTGTCAGACCTCACCATGTACACGTCTCTGAAATGAACCCCAAAGAGAACAGACAGTGAGACCAAGGCAATGAAAGGTCTTTTACTATGACTGTCAGGTTTCTTTGGCACACTCCCCAGTCCCTCCACATCAAGTTGCCTTCTACCCCTAACATGTGGTTTAATTGCCACAGAAGACTTCACGGAAGCAAAATCTCCTGCCCAATCTACTTCTGTCTATTATGCCAGAGCAAAAGTTGCAAGCTGGGGGTTGATGTGAGATTTGAAAATTATGATAATGACATAATAGCGACCATTATTGGGGACTTTTTATATTCCAGGAACTGTAGTGAGTGATGCATGTACAATTCCCTCATATCTTCAAAAAAATTATGTGACTTATCATTGCTCTGTTATACAGATGAGGAAACTGAAATGCATAAGTGTTAATCATCTTGTTTTCATACCCATAGGATCAGAAGTGAAATCAAATACCATTGATCTGATTCCAAGCCCCACTCCCAAACCTCACCTTTGTAATAATCTGTGAGTTTAGAGTGCACTGGGAGCTCTAAGTGTTTAATAGCAACTTAACCTGTCAATGAAGTTTGCCAACTTGCTTCCACTGCTATGGAGACCAACACACAATTTTGATCAGGGTATATGGTGGCTAGATAGATGCCCAGCAAAGTCCAGGATCTTGGGGAACATGTTAAGTGTAGCAGAGAGATCAACATTTGCTCTCTACAGTTGGAATTAATAAATAAAGTATTACTCTGAAATATGCTATTCTTACTGACAGTCACACAAATCAGATGAGAAGGATGGGGTCCAGAGAAGTGAGCTACTCTGAGAAATGCACTGAGTCAGGATGAGAACAGAGTAGATCTGAGTAGAGACATGTTTCTCAGGGAAAGTTTAAATCTGAACATAACTAAGAGCCTGGGGCTTGGATTAGGATGAAGGGCTTAGCAGTTCAGCGGTGAAACCACCAGCTCTCCTCATTGAATTTTTCTAGGACAACTATGTGCTAGCGATTCAGGAAATGTGGCTTCAATGAAGGAAATAAAGTAACATCTGTTAAAAATAAACAGCTACAGGCTGGTGTTCGTATGCTTTATCTTTCTCAAACAGCAGTATGTGCAACCTTTTTGTGGTAGATGGCATTATTTCTACTTTTTTGCAAATAAAGAAAGTGAGATTCAGAGCAATTATGTAACATCCCCCAAATTACCAAATTAGTAATTTTCATAGCAGGACTTAGAACTCTCATAGTCACTCTCTCACTATATGATTTTACTTTGCATCACACCAAACCCCTCCCCTACCTTCTGGTGGTGAGTCATAGCACAACACACACACACACACACAGATCATTTCATCAATGAATATACCAAATGTATTTTTTAAATGCATTATAAGTATTTTATTTTTTTTTGGTATGTTTGTTTTTGTTAGAGACATTGTTTTAGTGTGAAAATTAGTCAATAGCCCTTAAAGGGAAACAAACCAATCTGTATGTTTATTCTTCTAGTTTTTTAATATTGTGAGTAAAGAAGAAGGAACTTTTTTTTAAAGTACAGTCTAACTTTTTGTCCTTTTTGTTACATGACAGGAGCTTATATCAACTTCCCAAGTTACTGACAAATGTACAAAGCAGCCATCCAAGCCTCTCAGTAAATGTAACATGCAAAATGCAAACCTCATGAAGCAAAGGGTCCAAAAGACCACAAGATTCCAATTTCCAGTCCTCTGTCATCAGTTGGACGGACACTCACCAACACAGTCCAATAGCTACTTTGTGCATCTCATCGCCAGCAGTGCAACTAGGAAAGTCAATCATGTTCTCAATTCCTTCATCTTTGAACCTGAAAAATTGGGAGACTTGCCTCTTCCAAACTAAGGACTGTTTTTTAGAGATAAAGTCATGTCAGTTCTTGGTAGTGAGTAGGGTTCCACCCCAGTCATCTACACGGTTCTTTGGGAACACAGCGGTAGAGAAGCTACAGTAGGTGTTGGACCTTAAACGCTTACACACACAGGTGATGTAAAGGAGAGATGTGAGGACATAGGGAGTGACAGAGCATGTGATATTTAGAGGTAACCAGAAGGGAGTTTTGTAAAGTGGCTACTTCTCATAGGAATCAGAATACCTGGGACTCAGTCTGGCTCTCCTTACTAATTGAGTGTGTTTGGGTAAGTTATTTAGATGCCTCAGTTTCCTCATCTATGAAATGGAAGTAATAAGAGTGGCCATAGAGGATAAGTGTAAAAATGAAATGATATTATCTAAATAAGCTTTTAGCACAATGCCTGACAAATAGTGTTTGTTTGTTTTTTAAAATACTGAGAAACACTTATATTTTCAGCCAGTCTTGATTGGCTTTAGTTCAACTAACTGGAGTGAAAGAAAAGGATGTCTTAGTCCTGGGGAAAGAGAAACACATCAATCACTTCCATAACCTAAGTGTTCGCCATTCATTCCAGGCAATTAGTTTTACTTTATTTCTTGACTATAAACTGTGCTTTCCACTTTAACATCCTAGAGTAAACACAGAGTTGTCCTTGAAAAGTCTAAGAACTGTACATATATTAAATAAGTATGTAAGCAAGAGAGGAAACTGTAAATATTTTTCTATGTAAAATGTAAAATGCCATTTTATCTAACTGAACACAAATTGAGACAAGAGTATCTAGGAAGTACATTAACGGGCCAAACTGTTTTTCTGTAAGAAGTAACAGAAGCAGGTAAAAAATACCCAAGGCCACACTAAATGAACAGCAAAGTTGGAAAAAAAATAATTCACGAGAGGAAATTTATTGGGGAGTTATGTATATAAAAAAGTATCCAACCTTCAAAACTTGTATCTAGAACAGTAACAAGATCCTATTTTCATTTACCATGCTGGCCATAATATTTTTTAATTGAGATAATCAGTGATTAGAAAAATTCAGCTGACCCTCATATCTGTGTTGAGAATATACTATGCTATAGGGAAGCCACTTGAAAATGTGTATTCAAGCTTTAAAAATGTTCAAAGACAGCTCTGGCTGGGTGGCTCAGGTGGTTGGAGCATCATCCTGTACACCAAAAGGTTGTGGGTCTGATTCCCAGTCAGGGCACATGCCTGGGTTGTAGGTTCAATCCCTGGTCAGGGCACTTTTGGGAGGCAAACAATTAATCTCTCTCTCTCTCTCTCTCTTCTCTCTCCCTGCTACCCTTCTCTCTAAAGTCAATAATTATATCCTTGGTGAGGATAAAAAAATGTTCAAAGACAGATTTTATAATGTTAATTATGAGAGTCTTTCCTGGGAAAATAGTCCCAAGTACAGAATAAGTCTTATGTGCAAATATGAAAATTTTTTCTTTTCAGACAAAATATTTATATGAGGTATTTGCATTTTTTAAAATTGATGCATAATAGTTTTGTAATGTTAAAACAATAAGTAAACACGCAGAGAAAATATGAAGTGGCATATCAAAGATGTCTCTATGGCCTGTCCTCAAGGAATATACAACCTAATTTAAGAGACAAAGCACATATTGAAAAAAACTCAATAATATAATATGATCTATTATAATAATAACAACTTGAGAATAATATAAAAACCAAAACTGAGGTGGGCAGAAAGGCAAAACAAATCATTAATCTGTGGATCATTCTCTTTTATCTTACCTAATAATAGACAAACATGTAAATTAACCATCCCTTCTCTATGCTCACCAGCCAATCAGGAGAATATGCAAATTAACCCAACAAAGATGGCGGTTAATTTGCATACGTAGGGGCAAAGCTGCGCAGCGAAGACTGAAGGCTCCGTCCAGAGCCTTGAAGACTGAAGGCTCCATCCGGAGTGAAGGCCTGGGTCCCGGGTGCCGGAGGAAAACCGGTGCCACAGCCAGGGGAAGGGAAGGCCTATTACACAAATCTCTTCGTGCAACGGGCCTCTAGTATCTATACATATAAAAGCTTAAGTGACCATCCAACCATTTGACTATCCGACCGGTAGCTATGACGCGCAATGACCACCAGGGGCAGATGCTCAATGCAGGAGCTGCCTAGCTGCGGTGACTTGGCAGCTGTGGTTCTCGGGTGATGCACCCAGAACCAGAGAGGAGGGAGCCTGATTTGGGGGGGTGTCACCCGAGAACCATGCTCTCACAATTCAGGACCCCTCAGGGGATGTTGGAGAGCCAGTTTTGGCCCGATCCTTGCAGGCCAGGCCTAGGGACCCTGCCAATGTACAAATTCGTGCACCAGGCCTCTAGTCTTATAATAATAAAAGTAATAGATCTATTGCAAAAAATTTGAACAATTCAGGATAAAGTAAAACAAAAAATATAAAATTGTCTAAATTTCCTCAGATAAATTTTATGTCTTCTTTTCTCTTTGTGTTTTATTATATTTTTCCTTTAACAAAAATATCCCGGGTTTCCCTGGTTTAGGTGAGATGAGACCGGAGAAAGAATGGCTATATTTCCATGTAGTAACAAGCAAAGGGGCTTTCTGATATACCTGCGATTATGTGACAACCATTTAGATACTAGACAAGAACAAGTCAAGGCTGTAAATAATATTTTTAAGAAAATAATTGAGATAAATATGCATTTGTAAGGACAGAGTCTGTCTAGACATCATCTATTCTAATTAAATTATTTTAATTCACAAATAAAAAATTGAATGGGTTTTAGTTGAGATTAAGTTCCCAAACCCAAGTGCTTGGAAGCTCTAGCACAAGAGGTCAGACTTCCTTACTCCTACTGAAGGTGATGAATCTGACCTTTTTTTGACCTTGGAGTCAGGCTGCTTGGGAATTAGCCCTGTGATCCTAAGCCCTGTGATCTTAGACATGTTTTTAAATCCTTAATAGCCTTGGTGTACTTTAAAGTATGCATGTATAAAATGTGCCAGTAATGACAATAATGGAAACTCTCATAAGGTCAGTGTAAAGATTAAATGGCATAACTTGTAAAAGCACTTTCCCAAGTATCTGCTTCCTAATAAAACATATATTAATGGTTACTATAATGATTACTTTTAGTTAGTCTCATGGTCTTCTCCTACATAATGTTTCATAGTACTTAAAGCAGTTAATTTTCCTTGTAAAAACAGGGATATTCTATGTGTCACCCTGATGTCCCCTGCCCTAGCCACCAAAAGGGACTGTAAGCTTGCTCAGGATGTGGCTGGGGAAGCTGGAGGGGGCTGGTTTGGAGCCAGAAGCCTTCATTCCCACCCCAGTGTCTTCATTTATAAACTCTAGGATTTGGTCAAATATTAACTTCTCTAAGCTGCACAAGCCTCATCAAGAGAGAATACTCAGACCTACCTCAGAGGGCAGGTGAGAGGACTAAATGAGATACACCAAAGATGCCTCAATGCCTAGCACATCACCCACCATGGGGTATATGCTCAGGAAACACCGGATATAAACAGAGGATGGAAGAAGTGCCCATAAGTTAGTCCTGCTAAGCCTTTAGCAACAGGGACACTCATTTGAATGTTCATCACTCTCCCTCGTTTTTCTGGGATTTAAAACCCTGTTTAAATGATTTTGTAATTTATTAGCAGTGCTAGCGATGCTTGGCGATTGATTCACTCTTCCCTGTAATTAGTCGGGTTGATTAGAGAAAGCTTTCCTATTACTGTAAAGTTTGATTAGTAACAACCCATTAAACCCAGAGGGAGGGGTTGAGAAGGCCCCTCCAATAACAAACACACACCGTCCCGTGCAGGAGGAGGGTGCCTTTTTTGAGGAGGGTATTCAGGATGTAGGCACCATGGGCTAGTGCCTTAAATCTTCAAATGAGAAGAGCCAAAGTCTATACCAGGATATCCCAAAACATATGCTATGGACTAGTCACTCGCCCATGAAACACTCTACAGAGAATAAAAGAGGGAATGAGTCTTATGTTCAAATAACTTTGGAAGTCTTGCATGAACTATCCACCCCTTGAGGAGTCATAATACACAAGATGCCCCTCTATGTCCTCCACCTATTTAACTTGGGGAGGATCCGGATAAAGTCGATTATTTAATGCTCTGAAGCTTTTTACTTTCCTGTCAATTAACATTTAGAATTAACATTGCCAAAAACTGCTTGAGAATGATCATCTTGTAATATGTGTACATATATCTAGATAAATAGATAGAGATAGGGATAGAGGGAGAGAGACTGTCTGGCATCGTTGGTGGCCAGTGTTGTAGCCCAGACTGATGGAATATTCAAGCCACCCTCACCAGGGGCCCGTGGGCTGAGTTGGGCAGAGGCTGTGCCCTTAGCTAGTGGGTCAAGAGAGGACAGAGCACTTGCAACATTAAGACAATTTCTTGTCAGAGCCATTGGCACTAATGGATTCATCAAATGGTCACTCTTTTGTTCAGTAAATAATTTTTGAGCTCCACAAACTTCTGTGCTGGGGGAGCAGCAATGAGCAGTGAATAAGACAGACAAGACTGATGATTTCACAGCTGACACTCTGGATGGGGACATGCACACACACAGCGTAAATTTCATACAAGGCTCTCAGGTAAAAGCAGTTCTAATGGAACTCAACTTACCTAATCCTCTTCTTCCTTTTCGACAAGAAACAAACCAAAAACCAAAAACCACAGTCATTTCCAGAAAAAGAACTAATCAGTTATTTTTCTCCTCATTCCTGCGTGCTTTCTCCCGATTCCTCTCCCTCTTTTGCCCATTTTCACTTAGAACATATACATTTGGATTTTCATAATCAGTATAACTTCAATATAACAACAACAATAATAACTTGGGAAATTAACAGAGTTTCAAAATAATTTGCCATTAGGTTATATACATTTCAAGCCATCCACTTTTAATATTACTTAATATTTACTGACAGTTTATTCTTCTCAGTGTTTCATGTCCATTAGCTCATTTAATCGATACAATAGCTTAAGAAATTAGTACTATTATTATTCCCATTTTACAAGATGGAAACCGATCTAACCTTAGAGCAGAGCCAGGCTACGGGCCCAGGGAGCTTGGCACTGAGCTTGTACACATAACCACCACATATATGGAGGCCCTTATACTATTGAGTAAAAAACTTACTTGTCCTTTTTTGATTTTTAAATTCCCCTGTAGACTGATGGGAACTGTCAAAACCATGCTTTGGGCTACCGACTGGATCCAGGAGCCCCAGCCCTATGATACCCGACGAGCCTTATGGAAGTTACTTCTCATTCCAGACTAAAGTTACAGAACTTGTGCAAAAAGAGCATAGCTCTGTTACCTATTCATAGAATGGTGTGTGCAAGATACTGAACCATTGGCTTTCAAAAACTATACACATCACCTGACTTTTAATCCTTTCTCTGACTAGCCTTTTAAATAATTTGTTATTCACCTGGTGGTCAGGACACTGGGAAAATTCCCCTCAGGTAATAAAGGGTTCTTATCCCATGGATGGACTTGAGGGGCCTAGGAAACATCTGAAATTAAATGTAGGTAACCACATGGGCAGACAGATTCCCCCTCTCTCTTTCCCTTTTTCACTCACAGCTCTCACAGAAATCCTGAAACTTTCCATAACACCCTCCCCAAAACCCGTAAGAGCCACGTTCTCAGCCTAAGGACTAATTTATCATGTGGCCTTATGCAAGTCATTTGGCCACACTATACCTCAGTTTTCCCTCCTGTCAAATAATAATTTAATTCTACTCTCATGAATCTTTAAAAAAAGTAAGTTGACGATTGAATGTAAAACGATGTATAACGTGCTACATATACATTAATTGTTATTATTTCTTTAACCTCTCTCTTTTCCTGTCTGAGAGATTTTGTGAAATTTAGTTACAAATGTTCTTTTAGGGAAATTATAAAATTTCACCTATGCAGTGCTTTATGTGTTTTTCTTTTTGAAGAATTTTTAGTATTCTGTGCTCACCACTGACTGAAAGTTGCTATTCCAATTTGTCCCAATAGGCAAGAAAAAATTTAAATTAAGGATAAATGAAAACATAAATATGCATTTCTGCCTACCAACTGAGAGATGGAAGATGGAAGCGAGCAGGTAAACACTGAGATGACACCCTGTGGTCCCAGACTGATCTTAAGAAGCTCAGTCAGGTGCTGTTTAAGAGCTGCCCTAAGGAGACAAGCCAGCTCTGCAGCTGCTCCAGCGCTCTATACTCCAACAGCAGACCCATTTCCACTAGAAAAGACATCCCAGTTGACGTGATTTTGCCCCAAAAGAAGTCTCCATTAAGTACCAATGACACAGCCATGATTGCTCTCATGAGAAGCAGCACGTGTACTCACGGATGTATATGCGTGCACACACACACACAAATACATCAAAGCAACACAGGGTTCTTAGAGACAACACTTAAGGGACATCTGATCGCATGAGTTCTAGGGACCATAGTATGGCCTGAATTCCCTGTAAAAGTTCCATAATCAGCCAACAAAATTACACTGTGTTACCCTCCTAAGGGCAAATGAGATGCTTCTAACAAGGAAATCCAGGGAACAGGGAAAACTATCCTGACATAACAATCTGTGAAGAGAAAAAGAACCACTTGATTTCTTTAGGATAAGATCTTTTTCTCTCTTCCCAGGAGGGAGCACCCAGCTCTCTTTACTTGCCATGGACCAAGGAATCATGGTTTCTTCCTTGTAGAATACTTTACAGTTGAAGGAAGAATATTTCTCTAAAAATTATGCGGAGGTACTGTTACATATAAATAAAACATATGCTCCAATTTAAAAGAATTCAAGTAAATCCTAGAATGATTCCTTTAAGAGTTCTGTGATGTGTCATTTTATGTGTCAAGTTTACTAGGCTGAGGAATGCCCAGATGGCTGGGAGAAAATTATTACGAGGTGTGTCTGTGAGGGTATTTCCAGAAGAGATTAGCATTTGAATTGGTGGTCTAAGTCAAGGAAATCCACCCTCACCAATGTGTCAGGGCATTATCCAAACTTTTGAAGACCCTAATGCAGTGGTGGGCAAACCCATTAGTCAACAGAGCCAAATATCAACAGTACAATGATTGAAATGTCTTTTGAGAGCCAAATTTTTTAAACTTAAACTATATAGGTAGGTACATTGTTATTAACTTAATTAGGGTACTCCTAAGCTGGCCTTTGCTAAAAACGTCCTCAATCTGATTGAGGTACGTTCACTGAGGTCAACCCCTTCCAACTCTCCCATTCACACTCGTCTTGTATACTTGTTTCGTCTATCTCTTTTCGTTATCCTCTCTATATGTCCAAACCATCTCAACATGCCTTTCTCAATCCTCTACACTACATTTTCTTTCACTCCACAACGTTCCCTAAAATTAACTTAATAAACTTTACTTAAAGTTTTAAGTCAACTGCGCACTGTACATGCACCCCCACACGTGGTATTTTGTGGAAGAGCCACACTCAAGGGGCCAAAGAGCCACATGTGGCTCGGGACCCACAGTTTGCTGACCACTGCCCTAATGGAACAAAAAGGGGGTGTTAGGGTAACTCTCTCTCTCTCTCTCCTTGAGCTAGGACATCCATTTTTTCTGCCCACAGAATCAGAGCTCCTGCTTCTCAGGATTTTGGACTCAGGCTGAATTACACCACCAGCTTTTTTGGGTCTCTAGCTTCCAGATGGTGGATCATGGGACTTCTCAGCCTCCATAACCACATGAATCAATTTCACCTAATAATAGACAAACATGTAAATTAACCATCCCTCTGCTACTCTCACCAGCCAATCAAGAGAATATGCAAATTAACCCAACAAAGATGGCGGTTAATTTGCATACGTAGGGGCAAAGTGGTGGAGTGAAGACTAAAGGCTCCAGCCGGAGCGAAGGCCTGGGTCCCGGGTGCCGGAGGAAAACCGGTGCTGGCAGCCAGGGGAAGGGAAGGCCTATTGCATGAATCTCTTCGTGCAATGGGCCTCTAGTCTCTATAATAAATCTCCTCACATATATATCCTCTGAGTTCTGTTCTTCTGGAGAACCCTGACTACCATACTTTTCCATGATAAGAATAATCATTTAGCCCTGATTGGTTTGGCTCAGTGGATAAAGCGTCGGCCTGCAGAGTGAAGGGTCCCAGGTTCGATTCCGGTCAAGAGCATGTACCTTGGTTGCGGGCACATCCCCAGTAGGGGTTGTGCAGGAAGCAGCTGATCGATGTTTCTCTCTCATCGATGTTTCTAACTCTCTGTCCCTCTCCCTTCTTCTCTGTAAAATTTCAATAAAATATTTTTTTTAAAAAAAAGAACAATCATTTAATGTTATCTAGTTCATCAGCCTCTTTTCTTGAATCTCTGCTATAAGGCTCACAGTGTGTAGTCACTCAGGCAACGTAGTCACTCTGATAATGGAGAACTCATTACTTCCATGTGAAAAGCTCTAATTATTAGTCATTTATGCCTTAACTCAAAAATTTATTAAATTTCTACTATCTTCCTAGCACTCTGCTAGGGGCTAGGAACACAACAGTGAATAGGAGATCTCAGCTATTGTTGGAAGATACAACTAAATCATAAATTATAGCATTTCTTATTTTTAACTGAACACTTGCATATGTAAATCCCATTCACTGTTTTGGACTAAGTCCCTAGCAAGATATACAACAAGTCTAATTTATATCCCATAGATAAATCCATCAGGCATTTGAAGACCACTGTGACAGCTTTGCAAATTAAAATCTCTAGTCCATTTTTTTAGCATCTACTATGTGCCATTAATGGAGATACCATACATGTCAAATACTAAAACAGCCCCCTGACTGGAACTATTGTATCAGGAAGGCTATTCCAAGCAATTTTGGGGAAAGCTTCAATTAAACAAATTAGAAAAAAAACTACTCTCAAATACTCTCATATTCTCCTATAGAAGTGCATGCATTTGGTCTCCTCTAATTGAAAACTCATTGTATCTTTGGGCACCCCTATAGACCATCCTCCATGGACAGCCAAACAGTGACCTACATTTGGGTACCTCCATAGTGCCATGAACAAAGTCTCTCTTTAACAAACAATGGCTACTACCAACTATGGACAAGAGTGCCACACCTAAGATGACTCAAATCTGAAACATTGCTATGGCCAGCACTACAGCTCAATAAGAAAATTCGGCTGCTTCAGTACATGGCACCATTCAGGACTGCCTCCCACCATAAATCTTCTGGCTGATTTACTGAGAGCAAACCCACCAGGAATACCAGCACTGAGTTTTTCAGAAAAACAAACAAGCTACTCATAAGTTCAAAGACAGTGATGGAAGAAAGTTGTCATGATTCAAAATGGTAGAAAGGAGAGAAAATAGGAAATAGATCACTGGACGGTCAACAACAAGTAAGACCAATCAGCCATCTTGTGATTTTTCTCAAATAGCCCAGCCAAGTAAAATAGCACCCAGGAATGCAAGCAACCACGAGAGCAGACTATCATCCAATCACAACTTTAAAATATAGTAAATTTCTCAAATAGACAAATCACAGCAGCTATATTCACCCACATTTGCTTCATTTGGTTGATTTGGGATAAGAGGGGGAATATTATTAAAGAGTTTAGCAATGGCCACAAAGTAAGAAGGACATAAAAACATAGCTCATGGCACCAGAAGCCTTACCTAGTTAATTACTACACCACATCATTCCAAAAAGGACTGCCACAAAGTGCTAGATGCTTTTGAGACATGAACTTTGAGTTTGTCTCTCAGCTTCTTTGCAGTGAGTGTAAGGAGGTAAATTAGTGAGTTACATGGTGCACAGTAGAGTATAGTGCCTGCACTATAATCGCAAATCTCATTGCATCTAGACCAAACTACTGTCGTGTGTGCAGCAGACCAGAAAGAAAAGACACCTTAAATATATTCTGATCCCTATATGCCAACATCAAGGTAAAGCTGAAGAATGGTGTAAAATACAATAAGAACCAAACCTCTGTAATATATAACGAGGAGGTTTAGGACAGTAGAGTTGGGCCAACTAGGAATGCAAGTGTCAGAGTTGGCTACAGCAACAAACCCCAAAGTAGAAACTTTTACCCAAGATTGAAAGACACTCACAGATAATAATATGGAAATAAACAATTAAACACCTACCAGACTCTGTAGCTAGAGTTGTACATGTAGATGGTAACCACCCTCAACAGAATCCTCCTCAAACAGCAAACACAAGTGACAAATGTGTCACAGTAAGAGAGCAATAATTACCCAACATCTAGAGCAGAAGAGAATAATGATCCAATACATTATTCACACTTCTGCTGGTGGAGGTCAATCATTTATTATCAGTGGACAGGCTTGTCTCATCCAAAGCCATTAGTGTCTATGAGTAAATTAAAATGTGTTTGTGTTTTGATACTTCTGTTTTCACTTAACATATTTTTTACATTTCTAGATTTAACCTGAAATATTTAAAAAGTGAATTTCTCTCCACAACAGAATCTACACCAACTCCCATTTCATTAAGTTGCAGAATGTTTCTCTCCCTTACATCATAAAATTACTGAGGGTTCTCCCTGCATAGAGATCTTAGACACATCTTTACCAATGATGTTTCTGAGCCCCAACTTAATGATAAACTAAATAATCTGTTCTTGAGTCAAAGTTTTTGTAAGTAAATGAAATTTCCCAATCCTATAATATAAAATAAAGTACATCTTGTAGAGAAGGGCTTATGTTTCTTCCAGAACTTTATTAAGTGTTCCCGTAACACTTTTAGTATTCCAGGAAACCGATGTCCCCAAACACAAGTAATGCCTTTCTTCATATATCTTCAGAAGCAAAACATCCAAAATTACTGTTGGTTGATTTTGGATGCATTCATTATGTTCCACATAGTACATAGTCTCTGTCATCTCTATGTGTGTTCTCCTTTTTTTAAAAAAAATATTTTTTTCTTGATTTCAGAGAGAGGAAGGGAGAGGGAGAGAGAGAAACATCAATGATGAGAAAGAATCATTGATCGGCTGCCTCCTGCACGGTCTCATGGGGGATCGAGCCTGTAATCCAGGCACATGCCCTGACTGGGAATCAAACCCTGACCTCCTGGTTCGTGGGTTGATGCTCAGCTGCTGAGCCACATCAGCCGGGAATATTCTCTCTTCTTAATGAAGGAGGAAAGGGGTGTGTGTGTGTGTGTGTGTGTGTGTGTGTGTGTGTGTGTGTGTGTGTGAATTATTGAACATATTTACAAATTTAGATTAGATGATGAACACAGACAGAGTGAAATATAAGGCACGAGGGCCTGAATATAAATACAGTTTTTGCAGATAAAGATAGGTGCAACCTTTTCCCATCTTTTCTTAGCTTTGTGCAAGAAGAATATAAAAGCTACAGAAAATAAAAGATGTATGCTTGAATTCTTGCTCTTTCTCAATTAGCTGTGCACCCATTATTTAATTTATTTTATTTGAGTCTCTCACTCCACATTTATAGAAAAGTAATCAGAATAGCCATTTGAGAGGTTTGAGGGGAAATTAATATAAAGTTCCTAATGTAGAGATATTGAATAAAAAGTGTTTCCACAATTCCCTCCCACAGCTATTTCAAGAAATAAATGATGGGCATTCTGAGGCACATGATCAGAGCATGACTCTCCAGGAATCTCTTCTGGTGATGGTGATGGTGTAGACATTGTGCTCGTCAGTGTCTAGTCATAAGTGTGTAGTTATTTTCTCACAAAGTCTGTCTCCATTTCCAGAATGTACACTTTAAAAAAAGAGAATTTTCACCCTAGCCGGTTTGGCTCAGTAGGTAGAGCATCAGTCCTTGGACTGAGGGGTCCTGGGTTTGATTCCAGCCAAGGGCACTTGCCTCAATTGTGGGCTTGATCCCCAGTAGCGGGTGTGCAGGAGGCAGCCGATCAATGATTCTCTCTAATCATTGATGTTTCTATCTCTCTCTCTCCTTCTCCCTTCCTCTCTGAAATCAATAAAAATATATTTTAAAAAATAATTTTCAATGATTGTTTTTTTCAGAGAGAGAGTATGGGATGGGGAGAGAGAAACACTGATATGAGAGTGAAGCATCAATCAGCCACCTCCCGCATGCCCCCTAAGGGGTAGAGCCCAGAACCCCAGGTATGTGCCCTGGCTGGGAGTTGCACAGACTGATGCCCAACCAACCAAACAACTAAGCCACACCAGCCAGGGCCAGAGTGTACACTTCATTTTCTCTCTTTCTGCCTTTTCAGCAATATTTGACATTTATTGTATGTGCATGACAATATCATATTCTGAATCAGAGGATTTATTTTTAAAGTGTGTATACCTGTATCGTGGCCCTTACTTGTCATGAGTCAGGATAATGCACAGCTGCTCTGTCTATAGGGAGTGCTGAGATCACCATATGAACATCACAAAAGAATTGCCTACTTCTTGCTAACACTACACCTGCTGCCCACCCCTAAAATAAGATTCCACAACTTCATAGCAACCTTTATTTTATTTAGCCCCAGAGTGGCCATCTGCCCGGTACTGATTTTTTGTTTATTGGTTTGGTATAATTGGGTTTTGCTTTATTTCCCCCTACATTTTACTTTGTCTTAGAAGAAAAATAAATGTATTTTGGATGAGAAAGACAAAGCAAGCTCATTCAGTTCTACTACTGTAATTCAGTGTTTATATATCAGTATCTAATGTTTGATTTTTGTTTTTTGTTGTTTTTTTTTTGTTCTTTTTCTTTTAAGTACTGTTTTCTTCTCAAGAGACGTTGGCCAAATGACTCAAAATCCGAACAGGACACATACCTCAGCCCATGTTTACACGGTAGAAACTGGCAAGAAAGCAAGGCTATAGATGGACATGGACCATAATATAATCTCTACTTGTGTGGAGACTGTTTACTTAAAGCATATGCCCTTTCTCCACTGAGTTCAGTCCATTCAGAATGAAACAACTTCCTATTCTGAGAGTTCCCCATTTTACTCGGGTGGGCCAGCTGCCCTGGAAGATGTTTGGTGGCTGAGGAGACTCCCCTGGCTGTTACATTTTTTACAAAGAGTTAATTAAGATCAGTATTGAGTACCTACAATGTGCACAGAACTAACTCCTTCCCGGCGGTGACCTCCGTGTGGCCAGCACTTGTTGGGACGTCACTCAGGCTATGTCAGAATTCACCATCTTTCGGTCACTCTCCCAGCTTCCACCTCTGGAAGGCAGGGACAGACACTATTTCTTTTTCCTTTTTTAACTCCCTTGTAAGATTACTTCTTTTAATTTCCTAATAGTATGTCAAGTGTGTGGTGAAAATCACTGTTAAAAGAAACAAATGGCATAATGTTTTTTTTTTTAAATCAACAATAGGGTCCTGCACCAGTGCCTCACTTCCCAGATTCAGCTCTCTCCCAGAAATGACCATTTTTATCTTTTTTAAGTTTATTTATATCCTATTTAAAACAAACAAACAAAAACTCATAGACCCAGACAACAGTGCGGCGGTTACCGGAGAGAAGGGGAATGGGGGAGGGGTAGAGGGAGTCAAACATAATGTGCACAGAACTAACTCCTTCCCGGCGGTGACCTCCGTGTGGCCAGCACTTGTTGGGACGTCACTCAGGCTATGTCAGAATTCACCATCTTTCGGTCACTCTCCCAGCTTCCACCTCTGGAAGGCAGGGACAGACACTATTTCTTTTTCCTTTTTTAACTCCCTTGTAAGATTACTTCTTTTAATTTCCTAATAGTATGTCAAGTGTGTGGTGAAAATCACTGTTAAAAGAAACAAATGGCATAATGTTTTTTTTTTTAAATCAACAATAGGGTCCTGCACCAGTGCCTCACTTCCCAGATTCAGCTCTCTCCCAGAAATGACCATTTTTATCTTTTTTAAGTTTATTTATATCCTATTTAAAACAAACAAACAAAAACTCATAGACCCAGACAACAGTGCGGCGGTTACCGGAGAGAAGGGGAATGGGGGAGGGGTAGAGGGAGTCAAACATATGGTGACGAAAGATGATTTGACTTTGGGTGATGGGCACACAATGCGATATACAGATCATCTATCATAGAATTTTACACTTGAAACCTACATAATCTTATTAACAAATATCACCCCAATAAATTTAATAAAAATAAAATAGAATTTCTCTTTGCAATTTCTTCCTTTAATCCAGAACTCTGAGCCCGGATGCCACTGAGTGGCCACTCCAGTGAATAGTCAATCTAACTTAAGCGCTCAATGGAGAAAGCAAGAATCCACAGAGATGTATCTAGAACAAGCAGCATTGATTGATGCTGTTATTTTCCTTCTCTGGAGTCATGCCCGAACTCAGTATAAAACAAACAAACAAAGAGGAAAATATACTCTTTTAAGTCCCACCCCCCATCACCACCCCCTTCTGGACTTTGTTTCTCTCCCACACACACCTGACCCCAAACTTCTTCTAGATACTTTTTCCATTCTTTTTTTTCTCCATGCCATTTCCTCTCTCCTTCTTAATCTCCACATCAAAGTCTCCATAAACAATACCAACTGTATCAGGAAAGCCCCACGGTTTTGAAATTAAACACATGATCTTTGGCAATCAAAGATGTGGTGGGAATTCTAAATCTACCACAAGGATGACCTGAGGAAAGCCATGAGCTTGTTACACCTCTAAAATGATGAAGGTGTTAGTTACCTTCCAGGATTGCTGTGAGAAACCTATAAGATTGAAAAGTACCCAGAACATAACAGGTGTGAGATAAATATTTTTAAATTTCCTTTATAAAACCCTGTTGCTAAAGAAAAAACAATCGAAAAATATTTAGTCACTGAAAGATAGTAATAAGTTCTAATTATTATGGCAGAGATATTGGCCGTACGTACACTGAATTTTCTTCCCAACTTTGACACTGATTTGTTTCTCTTCATCAAAAAAATATATTCTGTCCATTGACTGGTTAGTCCTATTTTGAGTGATGCTACTGTCTCCTTAATAGCAGAGTAACAAATTAATTTATTACTGTTGTGGGCACAAAGAAACTTGCTTTAAGGATGCTTTGAGATGACAGTTAAGAGTACAAAATGGTTGTAGCATCAGATTCTGACTCTAAAAAGATACACAATATGGCTCTGGCATTACTACTAGCTATGAGGCCCCTGGGCAAGTTACCCAACTTCTTTAAAGCTGAAAATAATAGGAGTGCCTCATACTGTACAGGATTTTTGTGGGAATTTTAAAAAATGATATAAAGTGATTTATCATATATAATAAACATGAGTTGTTATCAGGAATTAAATGAAAAAAATGATGTAAAGTGCTTTATCATATATGGTAAACACGAGTTTTTATCTATGACTATTATGTCAATGGCAAAGATGTTGATAATGACGATGTTGTCGTGAAATGCCAAGAAATATCAAAATATCCAGAAGGAGATAGCTTTCTTTGATGGGATCTTGCAAACTTGATTTCGAATTAGGAAGCTTACTTCTCCAATAGGCATGAATAAGTAATCAGACTACTCAGTGTGATATAAAATGACTTTATTCCTCAACTAGAGGATAATTGGACCTGTCACCTGTTAATTACAGCATTAGTTCAATATTTTGGAAGGGCAGTAAAGGTAAATCAGAAAGATATTACTGCATTTCTTTGGCATATTTCTGTGGATTGCAGATGGTGGCAGTCTCAGCATAAAATCAGTCACTTGTAACTTCAAATGGTGTCTCGCATCCCCCGAGACTCCACCTAAAACAAAATCCAAGGAAAATGACAGCACAGAGGACGAAGGGGATGAATGTTTGCAGTACCTCTTTTTAAAAATAGTCCTCCTTCAGGTTGTTCACAGGGGATATGATGAAACCAGGCTTGTTACTAGAGTAGATCATTATAAACGTCAAATACATACTAGAGCTTTTTCTATTCACCCTCAAGCTCCTAATTCCTTCCCTTCATGATGCTACATAGCCCATAGGCATGAGCAGAGTCACCTGGCTCTCGGGACCCATATCTTCTGGGGACATGGTGGGTGCAAACAGTGCCCCAGCTCACAGGTAAATCACAGCCCAGGACAGTCCTACAGCAGCACTATTTTCGGAGTACCCCAATAACAACCCAGCTAATTCACTAACTACTCACAAAACCTTCCAGAGCTCCAAATGCCTGCGCCAGACCCTGTTCATCAGGCAATAGAACACACTGCAGTGACTGAAGCACATTTGTGAAAAAGTACAGGTAATATCCTATTTAATAATGAAAGTCTAAAAGTGTTGCCCCTAAGAAAAAGAACAAGATAGGAATAACTTCTTTTTTTAACCAGTGCTGTTAAACATTGCAGCAGAAGTTCTAAAATGAGTAAGTAGTCAAGAACAAAGTAATAAAATGCATCCAAATTGCAAAGAAGAAAGTCAAACTCAGAAAAAGCTAAGAACCATATTATTTCACTCATATGTGGGATATAAACATAAACATAGACAACAGTATGGTGACTATCAGAGGGAAGGAGGCAGAGGATTGTGAAGGATAAATGGTGATGGAGGGTGATGGGACTTTGGGTGGGGAACACACAGTGCAATGAATAGATCATGCATCATAGAAGCATACACTCAAAACTTACATGATCCTATTAACCAATGCCACCTGGCCCAAAATGTCAATAACACTAAAATCAAATACCATCCTGATACACTTTGCTTTACCATGCATACGCTATGCTTTTGTTGTCATATTTTATTTATACAAAACTTATAAATGATAGAATAAATGATTATTTGTATTTAAACAGGCAATGAGCATTTTAAAATTTTTATTGAGCTATAATTCACACACCATACAGTTCACTCAAAGTATAAAAATCAATGAGTTTTAATATGCCCACAGAGTTCTATAGCTATCACCACAATCAATGTTAAAACATTTTTATCACCCCCTCAAAAGCCCTATATCAGCAGTCACTCACCAATTACTTCCCACATCCCTCCCT
Organism: Myotis brandtii; assembly: GCF_000412655.1. NCBI lineage: Eukaryota > Metazoa > Chordata > Mammalia > Chiroptera > Vespertilionidae > Myotis > Myotis brandtii. The sequence continues at coordinate 5,170,382 of NW_005366873.1, read as the reverse complement.
CTCTAGCTCTTGGCAGCCATGAATCTACATCTTGTCTTAAAGAATTACTCATTATGGCCACTTTGTATAAATGGAATCATACAATGTGCGGTTTTTGTAAGTAGCTTATTTCACTTAGCATACATTTGCAAGGATTATCCATATTGTTGCAGTGCTTCTTCACTTATTACAGTAGAGCCAAATAATAACCCATTGAGTGGATAAACCACCTTTAATTCATCAGTTCGCCAGTTGGAAACATTTGGGTTTTTTCTACTTTTTGGCTATTATGAGAATACTGCTTTTTGAAGACTCATGTAAAAGGTTCTGTGTGAACATATTACATACAAAGGAATAGATTTCCTGTTTCAAAGGGTAACTCTGCTTTTGAGAAACTGCCCAACTGTTTTCTGAGTTGGCTGTACCGTATCACCCTCCTACCAACAATGTAGGAGGGTTCTAATATCTCTACATCCTAACCAACACTTGTTAATATCTGTCTTTGTGTGTATAGTGATCCTAGTGGGAATGAAGTGGAGTTTTGATTTGCATTTTCTAAATGGCTACTGATTTGAAAATCTTTTCATGTACTCGACTGCCATTTGTATATCTTCCTTGGAGAAATGTTATTTATAACCTTTTTCCATTTTTAAATTGAGTTATATGCCTTTTTAGTATTGAATTGTAAGAGTTCTTTCTGTATTCTGGGAACAAGTTCCTTATCGAATATGTGATTTGCAAATATTTTCTCCCATTTTGTGGTTTGTGTTTTTACATTTTGATGATATCCTTTGAAGTGCAGAGTCATTAATTTTCATAAAGCCCAAATTATTTTTTCTTTTGTCAGTTTTGCTTTTGTTTCATATCTAAGAAACCATCGCCTGACTCAAGATCAAAAGATTTTCTCTTGGGTTTTCTGCTTAGCATAGTTTTAGTTGTTACATTAAAGGTTATGATCCTTTTGAGCTAATTTGGTGTAGCTAAATTTAGTGTAGAGAGAAGTCCAATTTCATTGTTTTGACATAGATATCCAGTTGTCTATGTACCGTTTGTTAAAAAGACTATTCTTTCCTCACAGCGGTTCTCAACCTGTGGGTCACGACCCCTTTGGCGGTCGAACGACCTTTTCACAGGGGTCGCCTAAGACCATCCTGCATATCAGATATTTACATTACGATTCATAACAGTAGCAACATTACAGTTATGAAGTAGCAACGAAAATAATTTTATGGTTGGGTCACAACATGAGGAACTGTATTTAAAGGGCCAGAAGGTTGAGAACCACTGCAAAAGTCCAGGTTTGTCTTGGTATCTCCTTTCATAGAGAAAGAAGAATCCCCAGCCATTGCCCTCACCCTTCCCACCTTTGACCACGGTGCTTTGAAGGTGTGTGCTGGATGAAAAGTTTATTTTTTTATATTATCTTCTTTCTTCAGCTGCATTACAGCAGCACTGTCCATTTAAACTGCTGGTCCTGAGCAAACTAAGGGAGGAGGGAAAGGAAAATCCCCCTGTATCATTGGCAAAAAGAGCCAACCAATGGTTTATTCCGGCAATGTTACCTTTATTTATTAAGATCACAGGTGCCAACAAACTTTCCTTCCTGGCCTCTGAGGTGCTGACTTGGTGCTGAAGTCAAGCAGCCACGCAGCTCCCTGAACCTTACAATTCTGACTCAGCACCATATCCCAGAGGAGTAGATACATAACGCATACACTTCCACTCCGATGCCATAGTGAGGACGCCGTACTGCTGGGAAAGTGTGTGTCCTGTCTAGTATTTACAAGGCCGGTGGGTGAGAGACAAAGGCACGGCCGGCCTGGATAATGAAAACTGCAAAGAACTCAAAAATGTTCTATACCATCCGAATAGTTAACCCCCCGAAACCAAAGTGATTCCCTTGTAGTCAATACTGTAACACTTCACTTAGCTCTAACTCTGCGCCTTAGTTTGAATACCTCTGGGAAGTAGACCTTGAGACAAAGATGCAAGTGTAGGTGTTTTACCTGTGGAGAGGGAAGCTCAGGTAGGGGAATCGTTGAGCCAGACCGCAAAAGGGAAGAGGCCAATAAGGATGAGTTACCAGGCAAGTTAGTGTTATGGGTGAGTAGAGTAGGAGAGTGTGGGACTCAGTAGGGAACGTCCACCTGAGAGTTTTCCCACAGGGGGCACGTAGGCACCAATCCCATCAGTCACTGGGTGAGGGTCCTCCCCCTGGTTGGGAGTGGTATTCCCCAGCACATCTGGCTTAACTGAGTCACCAGCAGAGCAGGTTCTGGTGGTCAGAGAAAGCCTCAGACCGACAGACAGGTAGGGCAGGTCGAAGTTGGGCCAGCATGCAGGAAAAAGCTCAGGGCTGAGGGGATGTAGTTAGGACACCAACAGTGTCTTCTATAATCAGTTTCTAAAATAGATCCAGTCCTTGTGAAAGACGCCACGAATTCCCACAAACACATTTGCTCACACCTTTAGACAATTTGAATAATGAAATGCATCTGGTTCCCTAATTCACGAGAGCTTTCGTATTAGAAGCAGCAGATGCCTCCTTTTGGCAGACATATGCTGAACGCTAAATGGATGGCTGTGGAGTGGTAAGAGCTAACAGTGACGAAGGAGACCGCAAGACCATGGAAAACAGAACAATAAACAGAGATCTTTGGGATGAGGACCAGATAGTCTTGCACTTTTAAATATCTTTAAAGGCACATTGCATTCACATCTGGGATAATAAATAATTACCATAATAGGCATTCATTAATCCAACAGGTATCAAGAATATTAGTATGGCATTTGCATTGCTGTCGATGCATGGGGATATATAATGAATATTGCCATCGTGTCACAATCATTATGGAGTTACCATCCTGTGGATAGGCCAGATAGTTTAAAAAAAAACTCACAAATACTTATGTAAAGTGCTTATATTCAAACAGACAGGAAGTAGAACTCATCTTAGAAAAAAATAGTCAAAGAACCCTGTTTTCAACTTTGAGGCAATTGATATGGGCATTCTGTTTCCTAAATAAAGAAAACATGATTATTGAGAAATATTCATTCCCCAAGAGTGACCAATAGCTGGGCTTGCATTGTAGCAGCCCTGCACTTCCTCCCCCTCCTGCTTGCAGAGGAAAGGAACATGTATAGAATCAGTCCTCAGAAAGGATAACTACCCCTTGGGAAAATGTAATAGTGATGCTAAAAGGACAACTGCAGAGTTGTCCCGCAGAGAGTTTGGGGTCAACTGCAGGGTATTGTCCTGCAGAGAGTTTTGGGTCCAATAGCGCCAGGTTTGAACTTAACTCAGCTACCTACTAACTGTAATCGTCAGCAAATAGCTCCCTCTCTCAGCCACCATTTCTTTGGCTATAAAATGAAGTTTTTAATAATACCTACTTTGAGTGTTGGAAAATTGGATTGAGATATCAAATGAAAAATCCTAGCTCAGCAGTTCTTGGCACGTTCATAGCATAACCTCAATAAATGACAGTTCCCTCCTGTTCACAGGAATATTCACTCTGCCAGCAGTGGAGGCAGACGGGTGCTGATCCAGCCACATAGGTGATCCCCAGAGTGCCCAGTGCTGGCTGCTCTGCACTGAGCTGCATGCATTTTGCTAAACAGGGTCTATCTGGGAGAAGCGATCAGCACAGGCCTTTCCACTACCCTCTAGACTTGTTATACTAACCATACACACTCAGCTCACCACATCAGAGCACCCAAAGCTTAGTCATGCGCTGGCTTCAGAAAAGGGAGTTCTCTTTGGCTCACTTCTCTGTGTTCTAAGTGTTCATAAAGGTGCCCAGAACTCTGATGTTTCAGAACTTGGAAAATGTATTGTGCACCTGGAATCACTAACACTCAGGGACAAATATGAGGAAGGAGACAGGTGAACAGCAGGACCCATCGTGGACCTACTCCAGATATTTAAGGAAAGCCAACACTCACTGTGCGGATCACACTTGCTAAAGGAGCTGCAATCAGAGACATTAAGTCAGAACAAAGAAATAACCTCACAGGACTTAACAAGTCCATACTAAACAGAACAGAATGTCATGTAGTGAACAAGATGGCAAGTGAAATTGCAGGTTTATGACCTTGTGCTTTATAATACAAAGAGGTGCATATAGTGCCAGGCTTGAATAAAGAGTGTTACAGGATGCAAAGGCACATATGAGCAGTTTATAAATAAACTAGAGGCTCAGTGCATGACATTTGTGCACTGGGGGGCTGGCAGGCGGGAGGAGGGCCCTGACAGGGGAA
>NW_005366873.1:5116332-5165900 GCF_000412655.1 Myotis brandtii | reverse complement strand
GGGGCGGGGGGGGGGGGGGGGGGGGGGGGGGGGGGGGGGTCTCTCAGCCCAGCCTGCAACCTTTCACAGTCCAGGGCCCCTCAGGGGATGTCCACAAAACAAAGCAAAAAAAAATAGGCATGCCAATTGGACCCCACTATTAGAAAGATCATCAGTGTGTTCAGAGGCACTGGGCCAGGGCAGGCCCGCCCCAGCTGAGGAGGAGGCAGCAACCTCCAAATGGAGAGCAGAGAATGCTCTCTCTGCAGGCAGTTACCTCCTCAAAGGAAAACCAAGCAGGTCCAGTACATTGTTTGCAAATTTACCAACCCAGGAAGCCATTCCAAAGGGGCTCATATAGCTTTATCTTTTAATTCCTTATTTTTTTATTTTCAATATTAAATTTGTATTGATTTAGGTGTACAACATAGTGGTTAGACAGTCATATACTTTACAAAGTTGAAACCATCAACAAAACAAAAAAACAACCAATGGAATGGGAGAAGATACTCACCAATGATATATCGGGCAAGGGGTTAATATTCAAAATTTATAAACTCATCACCAAGAAAACAAACAATCAAATTTACAAATGGGCAGAGGACATGAATAGACTCTTCTCCCAGGAGGACATACAGATGGCCAATAAATATGAAAAGATGCTCAATGTCACTAATCGTCAGAGAAATGCAAAATAAAACCACAATGAGATATAAACGCACACCTGTCAGAATGGCTATCACCAATAAATCAACAAACGACAAATGTTTTCCCGGCTGTGGAGCAGGGAACCCTAATACATCTTCATTGTGAACAAGCAGCTGCCACTCCCACCCCATTCCCCCAACCTCCTCACTCCAACTCCCAACTATGGATTGTTTTTTTGTGGTTTGTCTGTAGGCACTTTTTGAAAAAAGTGCCTCGTGTTATCTATCCCCGTGATTTTATTGTGATGTTCTAGCAAGGTAATGAGAGTATACTCTCAAGGTTCTTTATCATTTATCATTTATCATTACTAGTCCTATGTAATTATTCACTGAATTGCTATTCTGTTTTCATTTTATTCTCCCAAGTAAATATATATATTTTTGACAGAAAACCTCTTGACTCTATTGGTCCAAGGAAAGTCTAAAAATCATCTTCAATGAAGCAGTAGCTTAATGACTCCTCAAGTGCACTGAAGAGCCCTCATTAAATAGTTCTCCAAACTGCACTTGTGAGAAACAGCCATCAAACTTTTCTGATGATCTTTCTCCAAGAGCTCTCCACCCCCAGCAAGAGTAATAGATGAAGGCCTTGGGACCCTGGCGTTTACAAAAACCTCATCCCAGTTCTCCTTGCTAAGTGCCCATTGAAACAATAACATTTTTCTACCCTCCGGGCATTTCAAGTACTCTTTCAAATAAAGGACCAATAACAAATAATGAAGTGCTAGCGCTCCTTTTCCATGCTGAGCCAGGACACGAAATCTGCACAAGAGTGGAGAATCCGGGATCCTGCAAGGAGACGCGGGCCTTGGTAATGAGCCATTTTGCTCTGGCAAAGATTTCACTGAGATTATTTTTCTTTTTCTTTTTTAATTGTTTTTCCTGAAATTTTGCTTAGAGCTTGAGGATGTAGAATTTTGTAGTATGTATTTTTATTGATTTTAGAGAGGAAGGGAGAGGGAAAGAGAGAGATAAAAAGAACAATAATGAGAGAGAATCATTGATCAGCTGCCTCTTGCATGCCCCCACACTGGGGATCAAACCTGCAACCTGGACATGTGCCCTGACTGGAAATCGAACCGTGACCTCCTGGTTCACAGGTCGATGCTCAGCTCAACCACTGAGCCATGCTGGGTGGGCCCAATAGTATTTTTTTAGTTTGCTTGTCCTTAAGAGGTCAATGTCTGACTTATTTCACTAATTGTGGCACGAGGCTTGGTCCATGATGACAGCCTTTGGACTCAATAGACATTTCAGGCATCACTGTTTTCGTTAATAAGATATTTCATTGAATTAGGTGGTGGGTGAGGAAGATGTCTTAGATCTTATAAATTACAAATGAGCTATTACTTGAAGACACCTAGAAGGGCTGCCCTTGCCTGAGACCAGGCCGCCTTCTCTCTGCAGGGGCAGGCTTTATGAATTAGACAATAGTCAGATTCAGCTTTAGTGATCTAGGATCTGGTCTAATCATAGCCCCTGGACTCAGCCTCATTCATTAAGGAGAGCTCTCCATATGGTAGGCCCTGACTTTCAGGCAGCCCCTGAGGAAATTCCTTCTGGTTTAGTTGTTCCACTTAAGTTCAGAGTCCCGGGGAAAACTAGAGCAGGGCAAAGGTCATGGGGAGCTGTCTGGAAGATGAGAGCTACCGGGGGGGTCCTAAACATGCAAAGATTTTTATCATTTCAAATTAATTTTATATGTACTGATTCACCTAATAATAACAGTAATGAAATTAAAATAGCCACAACTTGTGGGGATATACTATGTGTCAGACACTGTGCTAAATACCATACCTTATTCATACCTCAAGATTAAATGAGCTAACAAATACAAAGAACAGAAGGGTGTTTGATAGACTGTAAATTCTCATACATGTTAGCTACTTGTAGTAGTAGTAGCAGCAGCAGTCATAGTAGTAACAAGCAAAATCTTACAGGAAAAAAATCAAAATTGGGTGTGATTAGTGGGGCTGAGGAATGTACTAGTATATGGGGTACAGCATCTCAAAGGGTATCATGTCAGATCTTAGAGAATCACTTAAAATGTTAAAATGTTACCATCGATCCAAAAGGTTCACAGAAAAGGAGTGATGCCAAGGGATCAGCCACCAAGGGGGACAGATAAGGAAAGATATTGGAAGCAGAGCGTGGGAACTAGACTCTAGAGCAGCCGTGGGCAAACTACGGCCCGCGGGCCGGATCCGGCCCGTTTGAAATGAATAAAACTAAAAAAAAAAAGACCGTACCCTTTTATGTAATGATGTTTACTTTGAATTTATATTAGTTCACACAAACACTCCATCCATGCTTTTGTTCCGGCCCTCCGGTCCAGTTTAAGAACCCATTGTGGCCCTCGAGTCAAAAAGTTTGCCCACCCCTGCTCTAGAGCATGGAGGACATTCAGAGCTGATGTGCAGGGCTGAAGCCCTTCCATTGTCCTGTTCTCCAGCCACTGTACCCTGCAGAGGATAGGGAATACCACATGGCCACATTGTTATCCACCTTCTCCCCACCCAGCCCAAGGGGAACATCTGAGTTTAGAGGTTGTCCACCCATGGATGGACTGGCCAGTTTCTGACTCAAAATTCAGGACCCTTCTGTTGGGAATTCAAAGAGTGAAATCCCAATGCCAGAAAGTAGAACTTAGAGATCCATAACGGTGGAGGTTGCCAGCCCATGTATACACAACATTGTCACAGACAAGCAAAGTCTCAGAGGATACAGATTGAGGGAAACTAACAGAATAAATGTTCAGAGAGATCACCAGAAAGCAGAGCCAACCTTCTGAAGGTCCAGTTCCTGATATTCCTGAGGCTTGGGGTTTAGCTCTCCCCAGAGTCCCATGAAATCTCTCTGAAGTTTTCCCATGGCTTCCCCTTCGTCCCCTTCATTTGTCCTTGCTTTCCTTCCTTTCCAAATAGACCAGGACCCCTATATTAATTCTAAAAGCAAAGATTCAAAGGACCAACTAAGCAAATGCTTGCTAATGCTTTGGGATTACCGAGGAAGACCATAAACAGAAGTATCAACAGCAGTTTGGGAGAATTGCAGGTCAGCCAACTGGTATCTAACCCAACCAATGAAAGGCACAGCTCCACTCCTTAGAAAGGCATGTCTGTGGTGCAATGCAGACCTGCATCTGAGGGGATATCAGCCAGGCCGCTGCAGTTCCACAGATTAAGACTTGAAATGAGTCCTCCATTTACTGCTTATCTGACCTTGGGTGAGTTATATCACCTCTATACAACTCATCTTCTGCAGCTTGTAAATTGGAGGTAATACTATCTACCTTCTGTGCGTTCCACATAAATTAAACATGAGAGTGCATTAAACCTCCGGCATGTGGGCACACAGCAGCAGACCTTCCACAGCCCATATTGGAACAGGAAAAATGTGCTTTTCTTCTGGGCAAACACTGGCAAGTAGAGTCTCTGAAGAGCAGTACATAGGGACCCTGCTTAACAGTCACTAAATAGTAATTATTATTTTGCTGTAACAGATAATTTAGACCCAGGTTTGGTCCTTTTGGGAAAACAGCATAGCTAAATTATTTATATAATGTATATAAAAATGTACATAATTTTTCTTTGCAATGATTCATAACTAATTACGTAAGTACAGTGATGTACTGCTTAACAACAGTGATGTGTTCTGAGAAATGTCTGTTTAGATGATTTTGTCATTGCATGAACATCATAGAGTGCACTCACACAAAGCTAACTGGTATAGCCTACTGCATACCTAAGGTATATGGTGTAGCCTATTGCTCCTAAGCTACAAGCCTATACAACATGTTACTGTACTGAATAGTGTAGGCCAGTGATGGCAAACCTATGACACGCATGTCAGAGGTGACACGCGAGCTCATTTTTTGGTTGATTTTTCTTTGTTAAATGGAATTTAAATATATAAAATAAACATCAAAAATATAAATCTTGTTTATACTATGGTTGCAAATATCAAAAAAATTCTATATGTGACACGGCACCAGAGTTAAGTTAGGGTTTTTCAAAATGCTGAAACGCCGAGCTCAAAAGGTTCGCCATCACTGGTGTAGGCAATTGTAACACAATGGTATTTGTGTATCTAAACATAGAAAAAGTACAGTAAAATCATGGGATAAAAGATAAAATATGCCCTGGCCAGTTTATCTCAGTGGTTAGAGCATTGGCCAACAGACCAAAGGGTCAAGTGTTTGATTCCCCATCAAGGGAAGGTACCTGAGTTGGATCCCCAGTCCTGTTCCTCCTCCTCCCTCCCCTCTATTCTCTCTAAAAAATCAATGGAAAAAATATCTTCAGGTGAGGATTTAAAAATTTTTTTAAAAATATGGTACCCCTATATGGGGCACTTACATTGAATGGAGCTCACAGGACTGGAATTTGCTCTGGGTGAGTCAGTGAGTGAATGGTGAGTAAATATGAAGGCCCAGGACATTATTGTGCACTACTGTGGACTCTATAAACACTGTAAACCAGAATCATCGTAAACACATGAGTAATGCGTTGTGCTACATTATGACTACAAAGTCACTAGGCAATAATATTTTTCAGCTCCATATAATCTTATGGGATCATTATCATATATGTAGTCTGTCATTGACCGAAACATCATTATGCAGCCCACGACTGTAGTTGGGGTGGGAAAAAAAAGTTGTCATCAGGTTTGGGGCTGATAGGAAATTCGGTGCAGCCTGGAGTGCTGTCAATAGCACCAATTACATCTCATTGGTCATGATGGAAAGTGGTTTACACTTAGTACTGATTTTTTTTAACTCAGTGCCTGATTATATGTCACCCTAAACACTGAATCAGAGCAAGTTGATGTGAAAATAAAACACATCCCTCTCTTCCAACAGCTCAGTTAGCTGCCTAGGCAGAGTTGATCTATCTACCACACAGAGTGCATAATTCAAAATGACAATAAAGAAAAAAAAGAAGCTTGCATAATTTCACACACATGGAGGGTAAAGATTGCTGGCAGATTAATGGATTATAACCTGCTGAACACGGTGCGGAGATATTTCACTCCTCTTTGTAGACAGGCAAATTTGTTCATCTTCAGGCCCTTTGGATAAATTTTCCCCAAGAGCTGTTGGACATTGAATCTGTCAAATAGAGACCTATTAAATCTGACTTGCTGCCATAAATGGTAGCAGCCTGAGGCCCTGAGTTGTAGCAGCTCTAAAGATGACACACACCTCCCCATGTGGTACTTTATGGCAGAGGACAACGAGGTTGTTAGGATAGCCATTCTCCAAGACAGAAATGGGATGGAGCATTTGAGGTTCCGGACCCTTTTAGAGAGGTCCTCTTTATAAAACAACCTAGAGACATCAATCCCGGCAGCTGTTGGCAACCTCTCAGCTAGACTGTGCTTCCTTCTTACACGTTTCAATGGTTAAGGAGGTAGATGAAAAAATTCAGAGCCATATCATTCCCTAAAATGGGTTAATGACTACTACCCAAAAGGCCGAGAAGAGGTGAAGGTTTTGTTCCCAAATTTGGCATCTCTCAGCTATGAGTATTGAAGCATTTTGAAGGTGTCAGAGTGGGAAACATTTTGATCTAACATACTCCCTTGTGTGAATAAGCCATCAGAAATCCAAGCATGATCATGCTTTTAGTAAACTGACTTCTCTACTGTTTGTATCCACCTGTCTGCTTCCAGAAAGCAGTGCTTGGGCACCAGAACCTAATCAAGGAAAAGAGGAATGAGGTCTGGGGGTGGTATTCAAACTGTGCCTCGGAATAGGTGTTTCAGAAAAGGGTCCCCTTCTTTTACTTACCTCGGACACTCTGCCCTTCCAACTCATGATCTTCCTTAGTATGAGGGAGAGAAGAATATTAATTCTGTCCAAAGGAGAGGTGGGCCTGAGTATTCTCGGGATCTACTGGAGATCCGTATTCCAGAAGCAGATAAAAGGATGGCATTCGGCATGCTAGATGTCTATTGGGTATCAACACCTGTGGAAGAGTGTTGGAGGAAGTGAGATGGGTAAGAGAGAAAGTCTAACTGCAAAGCAAGTCATACAAGACCTGGGCCAACCCCACTAGAAGAGTTGGTAGACATGGCTTGTCCAAGTAGTCCCATGTTGGGCTGAAACGGCCGGGCTGTTGGTCATGCCCTTAGAAGAGGTAGCTCTGTGATAAAGTAAATCATGAATAATCTGACACCTGAAGTCTGTTGCTGGAAGCTGTGACAGAAACACCTCCCTTGAAAGGATCCCATTCTTTTTGTTAGTCCTCAGCAAAGCAGGCCTCCCCTGGCTGGGTTTTAAACTTCTCTGGAGCTTAGCCACGCTGACTCAGTACCTGGTCCTCAGCTTCCTGTGCCCTCCTGCTGCCAGAGATGAACGCCTCTTCCTAGGCTACCAAGGATGCCTTCCCTTCTGGCTTTCCTGGCTTTATTTCAAATGTCTCGTAGTCTCCTGGGACTTTTCTGTAACATCATATCCTTCCTCAAATCCTGGCCTACAGGCTGTTTATTTGGAGTAAAAGAGCTACCAACTGACTTCTTTTATGTAGAGTTCTCTGATTCCATTGCTATCAGTGGAGCCTAGTTCTCATCTATTATTAGCCATAGCTTCCAGAGTAGAGCTAGCCCAAACCATTGGTAATACATAGGTGTCCTCCCTGGACCTTCTAACTTATAAAATTTTCCATTTTTTAATTGATACCCTATTTGGGAGGTAAGAAGTAGAGTAGAATAGCAGTGTGGACTCCAGAGTCAGGAGATCAGGTCTGAATATCAGCTCAGCCTGTAGCTGAGTAATCTTTGGGTATTTAAAATCTGAGTATATGACACCTTACCTTCAAAGGAGATATAATAGTAATACCTACATTAGGTTTATGAGAAATAATTTTAGTGGAAGGAAGGAAGGAAGGAAGGAAGGAACTGAAGAGAACTGTCTGAAGTCAACTATGTCTACAAATGATCTGCAATTGGATGGGCTGGAGATCTTTTTCCCAGAGCATTCCTACCAGAGCTTGTTCTCATTCTTGAATTTCATGATAATTCATGAGCAATATGAATTAGAAGAGGACATGAATATGGAAGGAATATCAGCCTCTAAGAGCAGTGCCCAGAGGCCATCCAGGTGTCAAGCACATGTATTGATGGGGGTGGTGAGGAGAGAAAATGCTGAGATGTGGCACAGCAGAGAGCACCAGCAGATGAGTGGCCTTGCCCTTGCTCTGCTATTACAGACATCCTTACAAGGGTGAGTAAAAGAGCAGCTTAGATGCCTGTCATCAACCACTCTGCCTGCACACATCCTCACACCCACGTGGAAGGCACTTGGGCTCTAGCCCCAGTCTGCTGAGATGCCTTCTCATTATCATTTGTCAGTTGCTTTTAGAGGAGGTATATGGTGGAATGCAGTGACCACACTTTGTCCCCAGCAAGGTTCTCTGGCCCCAAGATCATGATTCCCATAAACCTAAAAGAGTCTGGCTGTGCAGTCATATGCTGTAGCATATGGAGGGTGACCATATAATTTATCACACAAACTGAGACACTGTTGAAAGTAAACAGAGTGTATATTAATAACTCTATAGGCAATGGATCTAAGCTAGAACTATCCCAGGGACATTGGCCATGCATTCATCTAAGTATAGACCTGCAAGACATGAAATTAGGGATTTATGCTGCATGGGTCCATTTAAAAAGCAGGTTGGATGTTCATTGGTTATCATTCTCCTTTTGGAAATTACTTTCAGTACATTGAATAATAGTCCCCTAAAATATTGGGTCTTAATCCCTAAAACATGTAAATATTTACCTTGTATAACAAAGACTGCAGGTCACCCTCCATATGCCACCAACCAAGGAATACCAGAGCTGAGAGAGGCAAGCACTGGATTGTCCATGAGAGCCTCCCAGAGGGAGTGAGGCCCTGCTGACACCTTCCTTGTGATCCAGTGATGCTGATTCATACTTCTGAACTCCAAAACTATGAGAAAGGAAATCTCAGTTGCTTAAGCCAAGTTAGTGGTAATCTGTTAGAGTAGCCACTGGAAATTAATACAGTCATTAAATAATTTTTTTAGCAATTATTCCTGAAAATAAAATACTTTTAAAATTTAACAAATAAGTAATATAGAAGCACACAATAAAAAGGAGAGTTAAAATAAAATCACTAAAAGTTTAACATGACAAGAAAGGAAAAACAGTATTACCATTTGTTGAACATCATTTACACTGTCTTTCTATTCATTAAGAATATATAGGCAAATAGAAAAATGGCTGTATCCAATACATCTAATTGAACTAAAATAATAATATATTTGTTATTAAAAATTTAAATTTAGCATGGCAAAAGAAATGGAAATGAAAAATAAAAGTAGTGTTAAACTTCAAATAAATGCTTCTTTGAAAGTGGAGTTTTTATTCCCAAACACTCCAGGACTCTACAAAAATACACACCCTAATCCCCTTCTGATGTAACCCAAGTGCAATGTCAGTTTAACTTGAGTTAAAAAGAAGCTTGGCCTATGGTAGGGCCACAGCCTGAGGGTAAGACTGAAGGAACACAGACATGTCCGGTGCCAAAATACCTTCCTTATGGGCCTAGGGTCTGTAATTTCCAGTGGCAGACACTGGTTTGCAGAAGGCCTCTGATGAAAGGCAGAAGTGTGGTTAGTGTGCAGCAGGAGGAGGAGTGCTAGACAAGGACAGGAGACCCAGGCCTTTCATCCTTGCTGCTTTCACTCCCTGAGAATTATCACTGGAGATTTTTAAACTGGTTATTTTTCTTTTCTTTAGGGCTGATGTGAAAATCAGATGTGAGACATTATTTGGAATCTTCAGAATTTATAACTCGAAGGTATGGTTAGTACATTCAGTCATTATGCATTTAGGATTTTGACCCAGAAGCAAAATACAGATAGAAGAACGCAGTGGAATGAGTCCCATTTCGATGGCCTTGACTCCATTTCTTAAACTTCCAGTTTCTTAAACTTCCAGTTTCTTAAATTCCCACATCTTTAAAATGGAAATAATAATAAAGCTTGTCTCATAGGGTTAGTGTGAGAATTAAACAATATATTCTGTAAGATGATCATAACATGGATTCTGGGCAAGCATAAACATTTTATAAATGACAGCTAACAAAAAACAACAGAACAAATTTTCAGGAAGAGATTTGGTTGGGGAAATGGCGAGGAGAAGAAGGCACTTCCAGGGATAGACAGGGCAAACTTAGGGGATGGCAATGGGGTGCCAAGGCCATGCTGGCGGCCCTAGAGGAGCAAAATGGCAACCCAGAACAGAAACAGGCAGGAAAACTCACTTTCTCCATGTCAGAGTTTTACCTAACCAGCTCTGCTGATCACGGTTTATATTTAACACCCACAATGTGCAAACACTCTGAAAAACACTGTATGGCTCAGAGACGCATGGTGGTGAAGAACACGGGCCTTGGAGTCAACCATTGGCTCTGCCATAAACAGGCTGTGTGATCATGGTCAAGTTACTTAACCTCCCTGTTTCTTTATCTGTCATCTACACTAATAAAAGAGAAACATGGTAATTGGCGTACGAGCTACCCTTCCCATTGGCTAATCAGCATATCCTTATGCAAATTAACTGTCAGCCAAGATGGCGGCCGGCAGCCAGGCCCAACCCCCCAATCAGCCCTACCCTGAGCGTGACTGAGGGTGGCATCGCAACCTCCCAATCCGCCCTGCTCTGTGCATGACAGGGGGGAGCTCCCCAACCCCCTGATTGGCCCTGCTCTGTGCGTGACAGGGTACGGAGCCCCAACCCCCCTGATGGGCCCTGCTCTGTGTGTGACAGGGGGCAGTGCCCCAACCCCCTGATTGGCCCTGCTCTGTGCATCACAGGGGGTGGCCCCTCAACCTCCCCATCGACCCTGCCTTGAGTGTGATAGGGGGCGGTGCCCCAACCCCCCAATCAGCCCTACCCTGAGCGTGACTGAGGGTGGCATCGCAACCTCCCAATCCGCCCTGCTCTGTGCATGACAGGGGGGAGCTCCCCAACCCCCTGATTGGCCCTGCTCTGTGCATCACAGGGGGTGGCCCCTCAACCTCCCCATCGACCCTGCCTTGAGTGTGATAGGGGGCGGTGCCCCAACCCCCCAATCAGCCCTACCCTGAGCGTGACTGAGGGTGGCATCGCAACCTCCCAATCCGCCCTGCTCTGTGCATGACAGGGGGGAGCTCCCCAACCCCCTGATTGGCCCTGCTCTGTGCGTGACAGGGTACGGAGCCCCAACCCCCCTGATGGGCCCTGCTCTGTGTGTGACAGGGGGCAGTGCCCCAACCCCCTGATTGGCCCTGCTCTGTGCATCACAGGGGGTGGCCCCTCAACCTCCCCATCGACCCTGCCTTGAGTGTGATAGGGGGCGGTGCCCCAACCCCCCAATCAGCCCTACCCTGAGCGTGACTGAGGGTGGCATCGCAACCTCCCAATCCGCCCTGCTCTGTGCATGACAGGGGGCAGCGCCCCAACTCCCCAATCAGCCCTGCTCTGAGCCCGACCAGGGGCTGCACCTAGGGATTGGGCCTGCCCTCTGCCACCCGGGAGCAGGCCTAAGCCAGCAGGTTGTTATCTCCTGAGGGGTCCCAGACTGCAAGAGGGCACAGGCCGGGCTGAGGGACCCCCCCTTCCCCCCCGAGTGCACAAATTTTTGTGCACCGGGCCTCTAGTCCTATATATAAAAGTGTAATATGCAAATTGAACCTAATGGCAGAAGGACAGGTTGCTATGACACACACTGACCACCAGGGGGCAGACGCTAAATGCAGGAGCTGCCCCCTGGTGGTCAGTATGCTCCCACAGGGGGAACTCCGCTCAGCCACAAACGGGGCTGATGGCTGCAAGCGCAGAGGCAGTGGCTGGAGCCTCTCCCGCCTCTGCGACAGCACTAAGGATGTCCGGCTGCAGCTTAGGCCTGATCCCCACAGGGAGCGGACCTAAGCCATCAGTTGGATATCCCCCAAGGGCTCCCGGACTGCGAGAGGGCACAGGCCAGGCTGAGGGACCCCCCAAGTGCTGAATTTTTGTGCACTGGGCCTCTAGTATGGGAATAATGATCAACTTAATAAAAATATGGGGAGGATTCTGGTCGTGATGTGTGTTCTGTAGGGCCTCGCACTTTAGAAATTACAGCTAGTTATGACTAACATTACCAGTACCTGCCTTTGAGGAGGCTACAGCAGGGCTGGAGGAACAAGACTCATCAAAGTGAAATAAATGAGTCAACAATAAAACATGGGAAACTATTCAAGTTAAAATCAGGGATTCTTTTCAGCAATACAAATTAACTATATATTGTGCTAGTAATTGTGTATTACTCTATGCCTGCTACTGTGCTATGACTGCAGAAACAGTAGTGTATAAAGTAACAACACTCCCTGCCCAATGGCATTTATAATCCAGGGCTGTGGATAACTCTTCAGGAGCCCATCCCATGGGGATCCCCACTTCCTTCCACTGCTTTGCAGACCAAAATAAGCCAGTGTCCCTGGCTTATTTCCCCCCTGCTCTTGGCTAATGTGATCCAGAGACACTTGCAGAAATTCCTGTTAATATCCAGGTAAATTTGCAGAATCAGAGGCTGCAACCCTGAAGCCTGATTTGCATTTATGAATATGTAGTAGGATATTGCTTTACAAATGTGGCGGCATCTAAGAAACCATATATATATATAATGGTTATAGAGTAAATTATTTTCTGTTACACTTGACCTGAAGCATGAGCTTTGAACCAAAAGGCAAATTGGGCAAGGAAGAAAATCATTGCCCTAATCGGTTTGGCTCAGTGGATAGAGCGTCGGCCTGCGGACTCAAGGGTCCCAGGTTCGATTCTGGTCAAGGGCATGTACCTTGGTTGCGGGCACATACCCAGTGGGGGGTGTGCAGGAGGCAGCTGATCGATGTTTCTCTCTCATCGATGTTTCTAACTCTCTATCCCTCTCCCTTCCTCTCTGTAAAATATCAATAAAATATATTTTAAAAAAAAGAAAGAAAATCATCATCCACTGAGAACCTACCCTGATTCAGACCGAATTCCTTGAAATAATATCAGAATCTAATAAACTGATTCGTGGGGTTTATATTATTATCCCCATTTCACAGAGCCTCAGGTCACAAAGCCAGAGAAGGGCTGAGGCAAATTTCAAAGCCTACTCTATCTGACCCGCATCCCAGGGCTCATTCTACCTTATTGTGGAACCCCAGGAGACAGACATTCTGCCATTGGCTCTGTCAGTAACTTGTAGCCACTATAGACAGAACATGCATTGCCTCTTGGACTATGTTTGTGAATAACAAATGGTTTGGACTAGAGGATCTGTGAGCTCTCTTCATGCTCTTTTTTTTATCTTCCGGCTAGGACTTGACCAGGGACATCAAAGGCAGAGCTGGGGACATTGGACACCTGCTCTCCAACCTGGGGAATTCCTTCTTCCAATATGGGTTCATTTGGCTTTGCCTACTTCCCTGAAAAATTACCTAGCCCTCCACCATATAGTAATACTACCCACGCTAAGTTGCCTTCTGTGTTGTATTACATCTGGAAGTGAAAAAAAAAAGAAGTCATTCTTTAGGAGGGTACTGCAGCTTTTACCAGCTTGTTCATTGGTTCAAGTCCATTAATAAAACAATGATCAAATAAAAAGGCCTCAGGCATAAACACAAGAGTAAAAATCTAGATGATGGTTTGCACTCATTTGTAATATATTTTTCCAGCATGTTGTAAGATTTTTACCTTAAGCAAGAAAAAGTTGATGATTTTATAATGGAGTTTTCTTTCTAAATCTTTTCCTTTCTGCTTAAAAACTGCTGACTTTTACCACAGACTCTTATACAATTGCTTGCCAACACTGATCTGTAAATTTCAAAGCTACTTCAATAATGCTTGGTTAATTGTATGGGCACTTGGGGGCAAGCAGAAGGCACAAATTACTAAGTACACAAAATATAGCATCTGGATGCCTGTTGCTCTTCTTTAAAAATCGCATTTTAAGATGTAAATTATGCATATTTAATTCTCATTTTCTAAAAAAATGGCTTTATACTAATAGTGTCCTAATCTTTTTCCTCCATTCCTGTGATATAATGGTCTTCTCTGGTCTTCTCTCCCTTCTGCTCATGGTCCAGTCATACAAAGCCTCTGTCCATCCCCTTTAGACATTGTCTTGAATCCTAAATAATACAGTTTTAAAGTCCTTTATCTCACCCTGACCAAAAATGCTAGATTTTAAAATAAAACTCTGGAGCCACCGCATCACAAATGCTAGATTATTTTCCACCTAAGGTTGGGGTTGCATACCCTACTTCTGAAGTGGTCTTTGCATCATTTTCAGTATCAAAGGGGAGAGTTGATTCTCATGTTCTAGAGAGAAAAACACGGTTTTGGTATACCAGAGCTAGAAACGTTTTGGCGTAATGCTTATCATAAAAGTGAACTGAGGGAAAAATAAAGCAAATCCTATTTCACAAGTCAAAGGAATCTAAACATACAATTTTTTACATAAAGATGTACCTGATTTTCATTTTGCAATGAAAAATGACTAGAAAAGGAGACATATGTACTACTATCTATAATACTTTAAACAATAAAATAAAATTTAAAAAAGAAAAATGACTAGAAGCCAGAAAATCATTATAGTCATACTGTTTACTGTTTCCATAAAAAGGCAAGTATTCTTTAGGTAGAACCCCACAAGGATATACAAGCCATTGTTTCTGAAGAAAATCTCTGATTCTATTTGGGAAAGTTTGCATTTGTTCTTTATAACATCAACTATAATAACATTTAATTAACATGGTACCTAATAATTTAACTAATCCCAAAGTCATAAAAGGTATCCTTGAATTGTTGATTAATTCAATGCCCTAAGTCCAAAGCTGACAGTCCCAAAATTATTCCAATAATTCTTCCTTTTAAATATATCACAGTGTGTTGGAGAGAATAATCATGACCTTTGAAAGACTATGCTAAATGGTAAGTATGTGAGGTGATGAATATAAAATTTGCTTGATTGTGGTAATCATTTTAATGTGTGTGTGTGTGTGTGTGTGTGTGTGTGTGTGTGTGTGTGAAATCATCACATGGCATACCTTAAACATAAGCAATTTTTATTTGTTAAGTTCTTCCATAAAGTTCAGAAAATAGAAAGAGAAATGGAGGGAGAAAGGAAGGAAGGAAGGAAAGAAGAAGGAAGGAAAAAAAGAGAAAAAAGAAATAGTGAAAGATGGAAGGAAGGAAGGAAGGAAGGAAGGAAGGAAGGAAGGAAGGAAGGAAGGAAGGAAGGAAGGAAAGAAGGAAGGGAGACAAGCTATGCTAGTCATGGACTTCAATCAACTGCTTTAAGAGCTTAAGCAATTACCAGTTTCTATTCCTCTGTGATTGATTCTGACCTAAACCCTTCTCTATTTCTGCCCATTTAAACATAACTACTACATTAAGTCAACTCCTTGTACACACTAATGGACCCAGAACCACCAGTGTGGACACCTTTTCTCCAAACAGACCCGTCACCCCACCTGAAGCCATTCTTCATCCTTTTTTAATCCTCCCACAGCAAAGTGCTGGAGTTTGCATTACAAACAAAAAGTTTTGGAAGTTTCATTGCCTACATTTTCAAAATTCCCAACTCTTGAAAGCTTTATTTTAAATTAACCGTTCTCTTTGTCAGATTACCCTACCAGGGTAGATATAGCCTGCTATTTTCGTTTGTATGTGCTTATTTATAACATGCTTTGCCCTTTTTCACTGGTTGTGTAGAGGTGGGAGCCTTAGGTACATTATTCCAAAAGAAGTTCTAACGCTATCTGTCACTTAAAGGGCTTTGCTAACACACGATCCCATTCTCCCAGTGAAATAATATAAAAAAATTAATAGAGATGCTCAGGTGCTATATTAAAATGTCAACTCTGACCTTTGATGATCAGAACAGCCAAAGACAGCCATGATCAATGATCAATGGGTAAAGAGGCACACGTATAAATGACAGTTTGTAGGAGGAAGAGAAGAATGTGTAGGTTACTGGAAAGGATGTGGGAAGAATTCAGCTTCAGGGCTCTACCCTCTTGTCTATTTTTTAATTATTCCAATTTAAAAAGCTGAATGGAATGTAATTTGATCATTTATTTATGTTTTGAACCACATTCATTTAATTTCTTAAGTTAATATATGTTTTTCTTCGGTGTATTTGTGGTCATATGTCACCCAGGTCTCAGAAAGAGAAACATCAGACAAAAATCCAGACAACTCAGCATGCACTTCCTGTGTTGACCTGAAAATTTGTCAACACCTCTTCTTCTCTACACTGCAGACTCCTGCTGGTGCATGTCTCTTCGCCAAAGCTTGTGGGCAGACAGAGTCAAATATTGGGGTTCAGTAACAAAAGCACAATGAAGGGAGCTCCTCAGATCCTGCACGTTTGCCTCAGTCAAAGATGGGCTTAGCTTAGTTATTGGCAGTTCCTTTGTCTGTATCATGAATGAATAGAATAAGTAGTTTGTGAGGTCTGGGGTCTTGGCTGTCTGTGGGAATGAAAATGTTGAGGAGCTGGGCTTCTTGCTATTGGCTACATGGAATTTGGAGTCCTGTCCTTCCATACATTCCCTTCTCTCAGAAAGTTTCCTTCAAACCCAAAGCAGCAGGGCTCTGGTTATCCCTGGAGATCTGATGTGGATAAGTGCATATTACCACAGATCTGATGTGGATAAGTGCATATTACCACAGATCTGATGTGGATAAGTGCATATTACCAGGGCTGTGGTACATGGCAAAGGTCAAATAAGTCTAAGGGCCTAAGGGTCAAAAGAAAAACCAAGGAACAACAAAATAAAAGACCTATGTCCACCACCAGGCTGACCCCACTTTCTTCTCTTTCATCACCAAAGCTCATCGCTAAGAACAGGTAATTAGGATAACATCCATTTAAAACCACTTCAAATGAACTTTAATAAATAAAGACAATCTTTCATTTGAATTAGCTTCTATGAGCTTTAGTGATGCCACATGAGCAACTGCAAGGTCCTCATTAAAAGTATTTCCTAGTTTAGGTAGATTGCCATCAAAATGCTTTCATAACTCATTTTTCACATGAGCAGAGATTTTTAAGTTTCACATGAAGAGAGATTTCTAAATAAGAACTTTAACTTTGTAGATAAGGAGTGAACAAAAATAGAGGTGTTAAGCAGGAGGAAAAAAAAAGCGAAAGCCAGGGTTGTATTGAGGCTTTAAAATATACAAATTAAATGCTTGTCTGTCTCCATTGAGTCAATTGATTGACCTCGCTCTGAGCTCTGAAACAGCTGAAAAATGGTCTTCCTCCTGACTTGGAAGATGTTTACAATCTCCTCAATTTCCATTTAACAGGAAGGAATTGATTTAGTATCACAGCCTGAAAAGGTGCAAAGAGCTTGTGCCTTTTGAGTCATACATATAGGAATTTAAGTTCTCTTTTACTTAACTGTGTCTGGGTTTAAAGCCAGAGCACATTTTAAAAGGAAAACTTTATTTCTACATGAATGTTCTTGGTGACTTTATTCCTACATTATTCCCATCCTCATCTTGGAGGTATGTCTGGTTTTATTTTCACCCCAAAATACCCTAGACATTTTGGAGAGTGACCCATTGCAATATTCAAATCAGCTGATGAATTACAAATGTAAAATATACTTTCTTATATTTACTGGGCAATGATATATCTGGCTCTGTACTTTGGGCTTTTTATAGATTTATGGAAACATTTCAATTCTCCTATGAATATGTATTAATTTTGTCTCTAATAATATATTTCCTTTTGCTGTCTGAAGACTCCCAGCCCCTACCCCTAGACCTTCTTTTCAAACTATACAAACACACACACACACACACACACACACACACACACACACACACAGAAAAATTCCCCATTGGGAAAACACCAGGCAAGTCCTAGGACAGTGATGGCGAACCTATGACACATGTGTCAGAGGTGACACGCGAACTCATTTTTTTGGTTGATTTTTCTTTGTTAAATGGCATTTAAATATATAAAATAAATATCAAAAATATAAGTCTTTGTTTTACTATGGTTGCAAATATCAAAAAATTTCTATATGTGACACGGCACCAGAGTTAAGTTAGGGTTTTTCAAAATGCTGACATGCCGAA
This sequence comes from Myotis brandtii, assembly GCF_000412655.1. Classification (NCBI taxonomy): domain Eukaryota; kingdom Metazoa; phylum Chordata; class Mammalia; order Chiroptera; family Vespertilionidae; genus Myotis; species Myotis brandtii. Next base: position 5,148,075 of record NW_005366873.1, on the reverse strand, counting down.
CTCAAAAGGTTCGCCATCACTGTCCTAGGACTATCAGACCCTGTACATTCTTCCTCAATCAGACACAAAACCATTAATTTACATCATTATTTCAATGCATCAGCACTCTAGGGCATATCTGATAAGATAGTTCTTTTGGTCCTAGGAATGTGGGGCAAGGGTCATAGTGATGACAATTTTTTGGTACTCAAGTGTGATCTACTGGATGAGGTTATTACAATCTGTTCTGGGGCCTGACCCCATACAATGAGCTACCTCCCCTTTGCATGGTACCACACACATCCCTGATTATAAAACATATTTCTTAAAGGGGCACCTATGCTGCTTGCCAACCATATTGGTTGCCACTATATTTACTTCCCTGATTTTTACTTACTAAGATAATGGTGGATTCGTATGCAGTGTGTAAGAAAAAAATACAGATAGCTCCTATGTGCCCGTTACTCAGTGTTGAGTGTTAACCACTGCCTCCCTTCCTGCCCGCCCCCCAAAAGGTATATTGAAGGCCTAATTACCAGTACTTATTGAAGGCCTTATTTGGAAATAGCCTTTGCAGATGTAAATTGAGGTCATTGGGTGAACCCTAATTTAATATGACTGGTATCCTTATAAGAAGAGAACAAACATAGAAATAGAGACACATAGAGGGAAGAAAATGTGAAGAGGTGGGCACTGGTTGAAGAGATGCTGACATACTATAGACTAAGGAATGCTTGGAACTTCCAGAAACTGGAAGAGGCAAGTTTTCTCCCCTAAAAGCATTGCAGGGAGCATGGCCCTGTCACCACCTTGATTTGTGACTTCTAGCCTCCAGAACTGGAAGAGAACAAATTTCTGTTGTGTTAAGTCACCTTGTTGATGGTTAGCACAGTGCTGGAAAACAGATATGCCCAGTTTCCCTCAGTGGTAACATTTTGCAAAATTATAACATAACAATCAGTGTGTTGGCCTTCAAACAATCCACCTGTCTTATTTATGCTTGCCACAGCTTAATTTGTACTCCTTTGTGAGTGTGTGAGTGTGTGTGAGTGTGTGTGTGTGTGTGTGTGTGTGTGTGTGTGTGTGTGTGTGTGTGTGTATTCTGCTCTACACAATTTTAGCACATGTGTAGGTTTGTATCCACCACCAAGTTAGAATACTGAACTGTTGCATAACCCCCAGGGTCCCTCATTGGCACCTTTGGATTGTATCAGCCTCCCTCACGTGAAATCATACCAACCGCAGTACCCCCGCACCCAGCCCCCCATACTGAGAACTCACTGAATGCCAGGCATATGTTTTCTGAGATTTAATCATTCCAGGAATTCTAAGTACTGAGCACTATTATTAATTCTACTTTAAAGGAGACACTGGAATCAAAGGAATGTGTTCATGATCACATAGGAAGTCGACCGGCAGACTCGGGAGCCTGTATAATTAAGCACTAGGTTCTGCTGCACTCCCTTCTATTTCCTGGGTCATGCACGCAAAAACCAACCTACTGGCCCTGATGCAGAAACACCACTGAAACCACCCACTATATCAGGCCAGAACATTTCTTTATCCCTGAGTTCATAATAGCAGGTACTATAATAGTAGGTACTATATTTTCCTTTGAGAACTGGGACACTTAAGAGACGTCCTATAAAGATGTAGTAAATCCCAAGATGCTGGAATTCAGTCAGGATCTCAGGAAAAACCAAAGGCTCTTTCAAATCAACACACATATGAGTGTATTATTTTCACCTCACAGAAGCCGAAAGGCCTTTGGGAGGGAGTAATGTGTATAGCAATGGAGACTATCAATCATTTGAAAACATATTATTTTGAAATAATTTTAGAATCACAAGCATTTGTAAGTTGCTTATGGGCCCCAGTGTGCCCTTTAACTAGTTTCTCCCAATGGTTCAACCATTTTTAAAACTTATATTCGTAAATAAAAATGTTAATAAAGGGTGCATATTATGCCCATGTTGAAATACACTAGCAAACAGTAGGCAATTAGAATCACCATAATGGTTTGTATGATATGGCAGAGAACTATAATTACATTTCCTCTGAAGCATTAGTCCTAGGTACAGGTATTATTTAATCTAATTATGGGTTGTTTCTGAATTATATTTCAAACAAATGAGGGTGTGATAAATCATTAGTAACCACTAGCTAATAAATCTGCACCAAAAGCTAATTTACTCAAGTATATGTATGTTTGACAAATAACTCCTGCTTGGGTTATATATCAACTTAGTGTGAAATAGTCCTACGTCAGACCTCTACTAGGCCTGTTTTGCATGTAGATCTTCCACTGAAGGCTGAGAGAAGGATAGCAGAAAGTATAACTTTTTCCAATAGATTAAGATTAAAAGAGAAAGGTTTATGCTACGTGTATGTTAAGCACGTTAAAGATGAGCTCATGTTAGGAGAATGTAGCTCAAACAATAGAAAAATACTTTTTTAAAACAATAAAGAAATACAAATTATTTGAATCACAAATTATGTGCAGTCACAGAAGAGAGAAAAAGCACCATTAATATTGTACTAGTTCATTAAACTGTAAACTCCAAAATTACTAGTTATTAATAATAAAGTGGTTATTAGTTACCAAAGATGTTACCAAAAATGACCAATTCTCCCAGCTACCCACAAACAAATTGTAATGTATAGGCTTACCTGAACAGTGATTTTTAAAAATAACCACATGACTTTAATGTGCAGACAAATAGGAGAAACACTGGTAGCTCATTACATTCCTTGATTGAGAATCTCAATTTATTCTTTCATTCTGCAGCATTAATATGTAATTGTGGTAATATCAATTTATAGCAATTGATTTATATACATTTATATACATAGTACAGCATTACAATTCATTCCCCTACCAGTTCTATTCCCAGCACTCTATTTAAGCAAGTGATTTAATTTCCATGGCTTCAATTTCTTTATTTGTGAAATAAATGAATAAATGACTTTTTAAATCTCTTCTGGCTCTAAAACCCTAATCTAAGATTAACGGTTAATCTTCAGGCAGAGGGTAGAGACCTGTCACATTTACCTAGGGGTTTTGTTCAGTATTAGTTATTCAAACCCCAAGAGATTTTGATTACTACATCTCTCTCCTCACCATCACCACCACCAACATACACTAACCACAGGACCAGAAAACAATAAGATTCTAAAAGTCAGAAACCATCTTCTGATTTTTTTATTTTTCCATAACATCTCATATAAGACTGCCATGTGTGTGTGCATAAGAAAAGCATTTCAGGTTCTTAAGCTAAGTTTCCAGATATGACGGGCTATTTCAGCTACCAACTGCTGCATAAAAAAAAATGCATCCTCAAACTCAATGGCTTAAAACAACCACCATCTCATAGTATCCCATGAATTTGTGAAATGCTCAACTAGATGATTCTGCTGCTCTAGGAATCATCAACTGGTCATTCAACAGTATTCAGTGAACTACTGGGCTAGTCTAGAGCTCAAACAGTTTCACACAGATGCCTGGTGCCTTGACTCCTTAGAAGGCTGGGCTCAACTGAAAACCTCTTCCTCTCTATCTCAGGGCCTCTCATGTAGTCCCTCCAACAGAGCACCAGATATCTTCCATGATACCTGAGGACTCCAAGACAGTAAAAAGAATAAAGTTCTATTGTAAAGACTTGGACTCATAATCTGGCATAATGTCAATCCACTGTATTTTATAAGTCAAAGCCGTCCCAGTGTCCACCGGATTCCCAGAGGAGAGAGAGAAGATCCAACCGGAAAATGAAAGAAGTTCAAAGAATTTGCAGCAACTTTGAATCAGCAACACTGTCTATCAATGCATTCATCCACCATAGGTAGATTTTAATTGCATTGCATTCACAGAGTTTCAATTCTAGCTCTGCTGCTCTCTGGGTGAGTAATTCAGGGGAAGTATTCTCTGAACAGAGCTTTATATTTCAGATCTATAAAATGAGATTAGTGACAGCACTGTGTACCTGATAAGATAATTGTACTCTAGTGGGTCTGGCTAAGTGGATAGAGCGTCAGCCTGAGGACTGAAGGGTCCCAGGTTCAATTCTGGGTTCAGTTCCAGTCAAGGCAGTTACTTAGATTGCATGCTCAATCCCATAGTTGGGGCACATGCAGGAGGCAACGGATCGATGTGTTTCTCTCACATCGATGCTTCTCTCTCTCCCTCCCTCACTCTCTCCCTCTCTCTCTCTCTCTCTCCCTCTCCTCTCTCTTTCTGCCCCTCCCTTCCACTCTCTCTAAAAATCAATGTAAATATATCCTCAGGTGAGGATTAACTAAAAAATAATAACTGTTAGAATTTAAGAACAGAATTTGTGAAGTGACAATTGCACAGTTCTAACTGGTACACAGGTGATATCTACAGTGTGATTATTAGGTGTAAGGAATCCTGCTCCATGTTTTGGGATGCTACAAAGAAGTTTCAGATCAGAAATCTATGAGAACAAAAATGTTTATGTTCAATAAAGATGGGTGCTCTAGAGTAGGAAGGAAGGAAAATTTACTCTCTGACTTGGGTGCTCAGAGAAGACTTCCTGAGGCAAAGCCCTGAAGGCTGGTTAGAATGTGGCAAATGGAGGTGGAGAGATGGAGAGAGCAGTGTCCACTCTTAGGTGGAGAAATGTACTGATTTCCTCAGCAATATAGGGAAATGCTTAACCTGTTCACTCATTTATTTCTTCTTTTTCTGTTAATGAGAAAACAAACAAAACTTTTCTGTGTGCCTCCTTATGGATGACACTCAATTCCACCCACATTAACATACCTGGAACAATCACTTCCCTTCTTAAAGGAGTCTGTTCAACATCACATCCTTTTAAAGACTTCCCTGATTTCTCAGGCAGAATCAGTTCGAACCCCGCTTCCCACGGTCCCATCAGTACTTTGTATGGCTGTCAGAGATTCATTTTCCTGAAAGGCAGCCAGCAATTTTCTAGCAATCAGAACAGAAATATAGAACCAGCTCCACAATACCTGCTATTAAACAAGGTCAGCCTAACATTACTAAGAGGATACATTCCAGGCACAGGAGAGAGGCCTCATCTTCCATGGTTACATCGACCTAATGCTCCTCACATTAGGGAGCACTGACACCAGCCTAGAGCTTGGGAGAATATAAATGTATGTGGCTGAAAATTACATGTGGCCTTCCAGTGAAATATTGTTTCTCACATTTCAAATGTAACACGATTGACATGATGCAAAACATCTGTATGAGAGCCAGTCAGCACTTTCATACCTTTGGTTTTGGGTAATTATTTTAATATTTAAAGATGTTTACTGTCTTCCTATTACTTTTGCCCATAAGCAAGCCAAGTTATTCTTTTTTATTCTCTGTTTAAAAGATAGAAATAGCCTCAGTTTGGTGGTTCAGTTAGTAGGAGCATCATCCTGTGCACCAAAAAGTCATGGGTTCTATTCCAGGTTAGGCACATACCTAGGTTGAGGGTTGAATCTCCGGTTGTGGCTCATATAGGGGGCAACCAATCAATATTTTTTTTACATCAATGTTTCTCTCTCTCTCTCTCTCTCTCTCTCTCTCTCTCTCTCTCTCTCTCTCATCCCTTATCTCTAGAGTCAATGAAAAATAGCCTCAGATGAGGATCTAAAAAAATAAAAGAAAAATTAAAACATAGAGATAGAAATATCTCAAAAATATTCTCAGAGGCAAATGATTGCCCAAAAGTTGATCAAAAGAGGGGATGTTCTGTTACTGTAGCCTGAGGAGCATCCTGGAACCTGGCAGAGCCTGGCTCGGTGGGTGAGGTGGGCAGAGTCACTTGGATATCTGAGTTCTATTTCAATCACATTCCAATGGACTGGCTGGGAGCTTCCACCAAGACCACGGCTACAGTTCCCAACTCATCTACACAACAGCCAGAGGGAAATTATTAATCATAAATCAGGTCTTGTCACTTCTCTGCTTAAACTGTTTTAATGGCTTCTCTGAACTTCATGCCATGTCCTCAGTGGAACTCATGATTTGATTCTAACTCTTAGACCAGGATAATCCTATGAAAGTCATGAGAGAACAATTAGAAGCAAGCGAAGTTGATACTGTCATGGTCACGGTCTAAGAGATTTGTCCTGGAGAGTGACTGTCAGGTCTCCAGGCACTCTCCCATCTCCCATGAGCTGCTCCTCCCTGTGGCCGCCTTCTCCTGACCCATATCTTAAAGAAGCCTATTGCTTCTTTGTTTGTTGCTAAACTTGACTTTGGCACTGTACTAGGAACAAAGACAATGGAACTGAAGCGGAACTTAGATCTGAGACTTTAGGGGAAAGTATAATTTTCACTCTGATGATCCTTGTCTTTGATCTTTTTGCAGCTTTTAATTTAGTATTAAAAACTGACGCCTGTGCCAACCTTCTAAACCAGCCTAGCCCTTGGACGCTCATAATAGGAAGCAGAAGAAATCTTGTTTCAGGCCTCAGCAATGAACTTGGATTAGAGGGAAAGCTCACTTACTGCTAGCTCCACAAGCTTTCTTGCTCTTAGTTTCCTCATGTCTGAGCGTCTATTTCCACTGCTGAGACTCAAACATGTTCTAGTGCGGGTGTTCATTGGGTAGATGGAAAGAAACAGTCACCATTTTACTTCCTGTCTCATTCCTGTGAAAACCAACAGAGCAAAACCTTTGAAACCCTCCATAGTTACTGTGCTTATGTTAGGAACTGAAAGGTACAAAAATATATGATAAACCCTTAAGTTCCACATAAGATTCAGGCATGGGAGGACCCTAGTGTAAACAGAAGGTGATAGCAATGAAACTGGAGATGCTTGAGCTGCTACTCAGAGTCTACACACACACACACACACACACACACACACACACCATGAGCAAAAATGAAGCCCAGTGACCAAGAATGCTGATCTCCAAGGGCCTCACAGACCCCAGTGGAAGCGTATTCCTTCCTTAGTTAAATATTTACTCAACAAATATTCAAGAGTATGGTCAAGTTTAGTGATTTATTAGCTACAGCACACAAGGTATCCTATCTCTGTTGTATAGAAATATTTATGATTATTTAATGACATCTAATACCTGTTATTAGTTACTAATTAATGTCTGAGAACTTGAACTTTCCTCCTTTGACACCTGTGAGAACAAATCATTTTTCAATTAACCAAAATTTTCAATGCCAGCATTGTGAGAAAAAGCTCACCATTTTCATCAGATTTATGAGATGGCACCATTATTGCCATATCTCAGACTGACATGCCATCTACAATAATGTAAAGGTGTTAAATTTATAGTTGGGTGATTAAGCCTAGCTATAAAATAATCAGTGATAGAGATTTTACAAGTTTTGAAAACACGTTGGAGGAACCTGTTACCGGAAGGGAGATGTTTCTCAAATGATTCTCTTATGTGATTTCAGAAGAACAAAAACTTTAGACTTATTTTTTTTAAAACTACAACTTCTCAGAAATATATATGGAGTGTCATCAAATGAGCAATCCAAAGGACTGAGCAAGGGAAGTGGGGAAAAATACTTACACACTTTTCCAGCAAGAGAGAAAAAGAGATGAGACTTTTAGTAAGAAAATAAATACCAAACTCATCACCTGTATGGTTAAGCTAATGGTTACTAGAGTCTGAGTTTGACATGTTCATTCTGAGTGAATGATGAAAAGCACTCAGCAAAATCTCGGGAGCAGAAGAGCTTTAGAATCACAGCCTTTAGCCCTGGGATTCATGACAACTCCCTCTCTCTGCAGGATGCAGTTCCTCCTTGGAATCAGAATGGCGTGCCTCCTAAAAAGGATCCCTGGGGAAGTTCTGAGCTACTTCAGGGGGAAGTGCCAAAGAAATTGGCCAGGTCCACTGATCCTATTCACCACAGCTAGAGCACCACAGCTTTTGCTTACAGCATTATTTTGCCTTCCTCAATAGTTACTAATGTTGAAGTCTTAGGCGGCCTATTTAAATTCTCTCATTATCCATGTCTATCAAACTGGTTAATAACACTACCTTCTTGGTAGAATAGTTGTGATGATTAAATAAGTAAACAAAATAACACACTTAAAGCAGCGTCTGGCTTAAAGAAAAATGTTAGTGGTCACTATCACATTAATATCATCATCATTTTCACCATAAGCATCATTATCACTGTAATGATCACTCATCCTCAACCATGGATTCTGAGCTACTCAGGCTTCTTCCACCATGAAATGGTGACCTAGCGACCCCACCTAGCTCCTCTGAACCACTGAATCTGACTCTGTGACCTTTTGACCCACACCCCATGTTATATACTGCCTTGTTTTATGACAGATGGTTTCTATATTATTTCTAAATGCATCCATTCAAGATGATGGATCGTTCCTTAATTTACATGGACATGCATACAAATTTGAATCTTTCTTCAATCATTTGTTTTAATGTTTAGTTCATTTCGACACTACATTTAAACGAAGTTGGTGCTAATGATCTTTCCTTGATGTTTCTGCTAGCAAACATGTATTTGTGGTCAGAAATGCTCTCGTTGAGTTAGCCTGTAGATCATCCTGAATTTATTTATTTGCTTTATATATATTTATTCATTTGACCAAGGGTAGGAAACATGACATGACAGCGTTAATTTCAGGATGATGAGCAAAGAGTAAACTTCATTAAGAAAAAATGAGTAAAATGTCACTAAGAAATAAAAGGGATACTTATCTTTCTCTGAGGGTGGGCAGGGGTGGGAGGGTAAGAAATCAACCAAAGAACTTGTATGCCTATAAGCATAACCAATGGACACAGAGAATCGGGTGGCAGGGGGGAGGTGAAGGCCTCCTCTGGGGGTAGGTGCGGGCTAGGAGAAGACAAAGGGGGAAAAGAGGACATATGTAATATTTTCAACAATAAAGAATTTAAAAAAAAAGAAAGAAAGGGGAAAACAACTAAAAGGCATGTGTGGGAGAGGCAGGGATAGCCTTGAGCTTTGAAAGTAGAGAGTTTTTTTTACAGATGGAATGTTCTCTAAGACAGAGAATTTTTATGTAATGAAGAAAATGAGTGAAGCAGAAAAAATAAAGAAAGGGGGAGGCGGAGCTACTTAAGAGCAACATCAATACTAAGAGCAATAAATCTTAGGGGCTTCTCACATGAAGAATCCTAGGTTCAAAGTTCTGAGCTTAGTCACCTCCCTTTCAGAATTTTATGCTAAGCTCTACCTTTCACAGAAAATTACAAAATAAATTTTGAGTAGAGGAGTAACCGGAAGCCAGGGCAATATCTCCCTTCCATAAATAATCATATTATTATTAACATTTTCTTTGATGAATCCTTTTGTTTCTATGACTCGCCATTTTTCTCAAGACAAATCTCTAAAACTTATAAGGGTGGTGGTTTTATCATTACTGCATGGAGGACATTTACTCAACCAATTGTGAATGAAGGCTTCTAGTCTGACGCCAACCTCTTCCTTAGGCTTCTCTGTCTCAAACACCACTGAGCCATGAAAAACACCCTAACCATCAATTCAGATCTGTAATAAATTATATTGTGGAAGTTTAAATGATGCACATGTTTGTAAAGAGTTGAATTTTATTGATACTTCTTTCTCTACTCATTCTGAGTATCCTGAATGTATACGCTGAAAAGTGTATTCTTGCCTATGAAGGGGTGTGTACACATCAATATTGGTCATGGGCACTTGGTAGAAAATACATTTTTTGTTGAATGAATGATTGAATAAAATGACAGTAACCAGAAGACCAAATCCACATGCAGAAGAATCTCTCAAGTTTCTTCATTAGCTGTGTTCAATTATTATTTTATATTGACTTTCATTAAAGTTGTCTTCTTTGTGGTATCAGGTTTGGAATAAGACCAAAGCATAACTGTCCTTGTTCAGATTCCCCAGGAAGCAGGCACAAGGCCAAGGATTTGTGTGTGAGTTACATAGGGGTGCAACCAGGAAAAACCAGGAAGAGAGTGAAAGAAGCAAGAAAGAGAAGGGGGAGATGCCAGGCAGGGTATGGTTTTAGGCATCATTCTGGCCTTCAGTCTGGAGCTGCAGGGGGACTGGAGCACAGTGACATGGCAGAGTTTGTTCTTCTCAAGGCAGGGGAGCTGGGCTTTCACGGTCCTTCAGGAGTGACTCACAACTCTCCAACTGCAATGACACCCCAGGCACTGCTGGCTGCTGGTGTGTCAGATCAAAGTAGTTCCCAGAGGCCAAAGGTAGTCCTCCAAATAGTCTGCAGGGGCAAACCCTTAGGAGAAGTGCACAGAAATGCAGGATTTACCCACACAGCTGGCAAAGGAGATCTGGGGACATCAACAGCACTTGCTACAATATTTAAAACAAATGAGAAAAAATGAAAGTACCTACTATGTTATGAAACAGAGCTGAGTTTAAGTCTTCCTGAGAAGTTATTACCTATGTCACATTAAGCAAGGTACTGTATCTCCTTGATTCTTGGTTTCCTCATATGTAAAATGCATGATAGTAAGGGATACCCCATGTCTATAGGACTAAATTAGAAAATACAGATGAAGTGATGTAAAACTTCTATATAATACGCAATAAATGTGATCTTCACCATTGTCCTCACCTTCCCCACAGAACATTCTTTAGTAAACCTCAATATTTAGACATTTCCTTAATGCCTAAATTCCAGACTGTCTTATATTTTTTTCCTGGTTCTAAAGTATTTACCCGACCCAGTTTTCAACCTGAGGAAATATTGTAGCTCTCCTCCTCCTCCTCTGTTTCATCCTTCTCTTCCACATTTGTCTAATCCTCCTGTGTGTGTTCCTCTTGACCTTGGCTTTGGAGCCAGCCGATGCATTCTTCAGCCAGTGTTGGGCTGATTCCAGGGAGGGGAACAGATCCAAAACTAATGGATGTTGTTGGTTATCCACATTCTGTAATTAATGGGACCACTGCCAGCCACTCTGAAGGCCTGCCAGCAAGCCAAACTGAAAAGACTTTTGGCAGCAACGATGCAGGGGTGACCAGGCTTTCTTCAAAGGCAGCAATGGGGAGACTGCAAAACAGATGCACTGCGATTCAGAACTGCTGAGGGTCTGGAGCAATTGCAGAACCACAGAGGCATGGCTTCAAGTGTCTTAGATGGTAAATTAATTTCTGATCCAAGGAAGGAGGCGGTGAGATGAGCAGTGTGTTCACAGGGAAACTTTTTCCTGAGCATTTGAAGTACTGAACAAACTGGAAACAGAGAGAGCTTGAAAGTAAGTCTCCCAAAAGACTTGTCAGGCTTGTCATTAGTCCCACCTGCTTGGCTTAGGACACTAATCCATCTTTTTGGTATTTAGCAAGTCAAGAACGTCCCCATTTAACACCTTAAAACACTTGCCGGGGCCTGACCCTAGGAGAGCCTGATTTTTAATTACAAATATTATGCTCTTAGTTATGTACATGACAAATCTAATAGATGCTCAGAACCTTACCCCAGTCCTCAAGACAAAGGACTCCAGCCCAGATGGATGTGGCTCAGTGACTGAGTGTGAATCAGGAACCAAGAGGTCACGGTTCGAGTCTCAGTCCGAGCACATTCCTGGGTTGCAGGCTTGATCCCCAGTAGGGGACATGCAGGAGGTAGCCGATGGATGATGTTCCTCTCTCACTGATGTTTTTATCACTCTATCCCCTCTACCTCTCTCCTTCCCTCTCTCTCTCTCTCAAAAAATAAAATAAAATAAAATAAAATAAAATAAAAATCACTAACAACACATTTTTTAAAAAAGTGTAATTTAAAAAAAAAAAAAGACAAAGGATTCCAGTGAGGCATGGGATGACTCAGCAGTGAAAACATTGCCCTCTCGCACTTGTTACTGTTGTTGCCAAGATGCCCAGTGATGCAACAATTTGAAGATAATGGGAATGAAAACTCAATTATTCACATCCCTAGAGAGATCATGTTTCATATTAGAAAGTAGAAATTGGTTTATTCTTCTCTCATTCAATTGATGTATTTAACAGACTCATCAATTAACCTAAGATGCCAGTTTCATATAAAGATTCTTTTCTTGGAGGCACACCAATTGGATATGTATTGGATTTTACATGGCATTTCATTCCTATTTCCTTGCTCATCTACGCTTCCAACTTGGCAAAGGAAATCGGGGGGTAATCACAGTTGCACCAAACCCCCTTGTCGTGAGGGTGATCGCACTAAGACTTGAAGCCAATCTTGAACACACATACGGGCACACATGGCTCCAAACTGTAAATGTGGTGGAGCATTAAGTGAATAAAACATTGGAGCACAAAACATCCAGCACACGGTGGATTACTCGTGGCTGTATGAGAAAGGCAGAGTGGGAGGCATCCATCTCTTCATAAAATTCAGCTCAGCACCTCGTCTCCCACGATGAAGAGCCTGTGCAGCTTCATGATGATAAGCGTTGCAACCTAACCTCTTGCTCCTTCATGGACTAACTGCAAATATGAAAAGGATATAAAGATTTCAATTCATGATATCAGATATTTTTCAAGACCCAATGCGTCAAGAAATCAACATGTCATCGTTTTTGACATTATGCCTCCCACACTGCGCTTAGTGCTGAGGAAACAAAACACTATCTGCTTTCAGAGAGAACAATCTATTAGAGAGGGTGAGACTATAATGTATGCGAAGCAGAGAGAAAAGGAGTCCACTGAGTGAAAGAATAGAGGACATGATGAAGTGGTCAGAAAATGTCATGGGAGGAAGGAGATACATGACAAAATGCTCTTAATCCAGGTCAGGAAATTCTCTTGCCTGAAGCCATGTCATATAAAAGATTATTACATCCCTGATGGGAAAAACAAGTTGCTTAAGCTGGCACCTAGGTACGGTAGAGGCAAGCCCAACTTCCAACTCCAATTGTTTCATTTAATTTTCATGCGGTGAATGGGGGATGTGTCCATCAATGGCTATGTAGTACGGACACTCCCATGCTGTTCTTTGCGTAGGTAAATCTATAATGAGTCAAGGATCCCCAGAACCAATGCTTTCCCTGGTCCCTCCTCCAGTCCAAATCACCCTCATCTGTCAGGGCACAACTAAAGTTCTGCTTTCTCCATGAAGCCCTGTTAAATCACTCAGTCCTTCGTTGCTTATTCGTGGTTCAAATGTTCCTTTTGCTTCCTCCAAATGGATTGCATTATATATTTTGAAATAGAGTCTATGCAAGACAAAATAATGTTCCATGTTTATCAACCCATTATTATTTCCCTAACAGAAAAGGGAAGACTAAATTTTCTTGCCTCTAGTTGAACTCACTTGACTACCTTTACCCAATAGAATATGAGCGAAAATGATGTTCACCATTCCCAAGCCTGAAATCTGCCCACTCATGATTTTCTAGTATCATCCCTTGTCCACAGAGAAACCTTTGCTGATGATAGCCATTCTGGAGCTAGGAGGAGACTGGATCCTTCAGTTAGTGCTTGGAGAGGAAATACTCAAGAGTATGCCCTGACAGCAAATCTCTCAGAAATATGAGGAAAATATACAATGCTATTATGGTAAATCACTGAGATTCTGTGATCATGTATACAGTAACTATTATTTATTATCCTGTTTAACATAGCATGCTGCTTTTAATTTGTTTTTAATTTTTTATTAAAATATCACATACAGCATGGGGCGAAGGTAGGTTTACAATTGTGACTACGCAAAACAGAAGAGTTTATTCTTGTATTATTATTTTTTAATGATTGTATTATTTTCCATAGGAACGACTGTAAACCTACTTTTGCCCAACCCTGTATTTGACCATCTCTGTAGCCTTACATTTTAACTCAGTTTGTTGAAGTTTCATTTACTAGTAATGTAGAAAATGTATTCTTTTTAGTAGACAATCCTATGAGCCTTGACGAATGCGTCTCTATAACCATCAATGCAGTCACGACACAGAGCTTCCCATCATACTCTAAAGTTACCGCAGGCCCCTTTTATAATCAAACATTCCCCTCACATCTTAGTCCCTTGTTCTCCGTGCCCCCCCCCCTATATTTTTGCTTTTTTCCAGAATGTCATATAAATGCACTCACATAGAACATAGCTCTTTGAATCTGGCTTTTACAATTTAACATAATGCATTTGAGATTCATCCATATCATTACTTGTATCAGTAGCTTGTTCCTCTTTATTGCTGAGTACTATCCAATTGTAAAAGTGTGCCCGAGTTCATTTATCTATTCACCAGTTGAAATTTGGGTGATTATGAATATAGCTGCCATAAACATTGATGCTCGTGTTTATGTGAACATAATTTTTTTATTTTTCAGATAAAAACCTAGGAATGGAATTACTGGGTCATATTGATCAGAGTATATTTAACTTTATAAACAAACTACAAACCTGTTTTCCAGGATGGCTCTAGCATTTACCCTCCTGGTCTAGAGTCTCTGCATCCTCACAAGTATCTTACACTATCAGCTTTTTTGTAAGCCACCCAAACAGGTGAGTAGTGATTTCTTATTGTAAGTTTGAATTTTTCTAATGATGAATGATGCTGAGTGCACATTTGATAGTTATGTTCTTTGCTGAAACATTGTTCCAACATTGTTTTAAATGTATTTTTATTGATTTCAGAGAGGAAGGGAGATGGAGAGAGAGAGAGAGAAACATCAATGATGGGAATCATCAATCGGCTGCCTCCTGCACACCTCCTACTGGGGATTGATCCCACAGCCTGGTGGTACACAGATTCATGCAAACACAATAATCAGTACACAGAAATTTCAATTACTTCAAATAAAACACCCTCATGCTATCTTTTTAACTCACCCTGTCTTCCCAATCAGAACCCCTAGAAACCACTTGTATATTCTCCATAGCTACAGTTTTATCATTTTGAGAATGTTATAAGTATATTTATGCAGTAGTAACCTTTGGAGACCAGGTTCTTTCACTCACTATAATGCCTTTGAGACTCGGGTAAGTTGCCTTTATCCCAATTCTGTTCTGCTATATCTGAATCTGCACTGTATCCGACTGTGTGGCTGTACCTCTGTTTGTTTGTCCATTCACCTACTAAAGGACATTTGGTTTGTTTCCAGCCTGGACCAACTATTAATAGAGCTTCTATAACCATCCATATAGAGATTTTTGCATGAACATATATTTTAAGATATATTCCTAAGGGTAGAATTGTTGAGCCCCACAGATTATGTTAACTTAAAAAAAAAAAAAGGCAAACCATTTTCCAGAGTGGCTGCACCAGTTTTCATTCCCACCAGCAACTTCTGACGAGTTCCAGTTCGTATACATTCCTTGTCAGCTCTTGGTACTGAATGCTTTGTTTTAAGATATTAGATGTGAAGGGTAGCATCTCATCATGATTTTAATTTGCAATGGCTAATGACTTTAAATACTTTTTCATGTACTTGTTTGTCATCTTATAGCCTCTTTGGAAAAGTTCATGTTGTTAGGCCTTTAGAAAATTAGTTTTATTGTTTTTTATTTTTTATTTTTGAAAGTTATTGCTATATTCTGGTTAAAATCTATAGCAAGATACATGGTTTGCCAATATTTATTTGAGTCTACAGCTTATTTTTTATTCTCTTAATTGTATCTTTTGCATAGTTAACATTTTTAACTTTGAGGGAGTTCAGTTAATTAAACTTTTCTTTTATGAATCATGCTTTGGGAGTCATGTCTAAGAATTCATCACCAAAGTTATATAGATTTTTTGCTGTTTTCTTCTAAAAGTTTTGCATTTTACATTTAAGGCAATGATCCATTTTGACTTCATTTTTGTACAGGTAGAAAATTAAATCAAAGGGTTCTTTTCTTTAGGTTTTTTTTTTAATTGCCTATGGATATATAATTGTTCCAGCACCATTTGTTGAAAAGGATCTTCATTGCATTGCTTTTGTAACTTGGTCAAAAATAGAATACCTGTACTTATGAGGACCTATTTCTGGACTCTTTATTCTGTTTTATTGGGTTATATGTCTATCTCTTTGCCAATTCTATACACTTGATTGCCATAGCTTGAAGGTAAATCTTAAAATTGGGTAATTTATTCTTTTTCAAAATTGTTTTAGCTATTCTAGTTCTTTTGTATTTGCATGTAAGACTTAGAATCAGCTTATTTGTTTCTACTGAAACAAAATCGTGCTGGAATTTTATAGGTATTTAAATCTTCAAATAATTTTTGGAAGAATTCACATATTTCCTATGATGATTCTCCAGTCCATGAAAATGTTATGTCTTTCCATTTATTTAGATATTTGGATTACTTTCATCCATGTTTTATAGTTTTCAACATATAGATCCTATATACTTTTTTATATTTATACCTAAATATTTTATTATTTTTCAGCTACTGTAAATGGTAAAATTTTAATTCTGATGTCCAAATGTACACTGCTAATGTGTAAATACCCAATTGTTTTTTATGCTTTGAATTTTTCCTGTGACTTTACTAAACTCATTAATTCTACGGCTTTTTTTGGGGGGGGGCGGGGGCGGGTTCCTTATTGATTCATGTTATCTAAAAATAGGAACTGTTTGGTTTTTTTTATTTCTTCCATTCTAGTTTGTCTGCCTTTTGATTAATTGTCTTGCCTTACCACTCGAGCAAAGGCTTCCAGTTCAAGTTTGAGTACAATCGGAGTAGGTTTCTATCTTTCACTGCATTTGAGAGATTAGAGACCCTGAAGAACTTCAGTTCAATTGAACAGCTGGCATTAGAAAAAACAGTCTTGAAAGCAGTCAGAACACACAGTTGTGGTTAGCGCTGCAGGACTGTATGATGGGGCCACAGAGCCTCGGGCGAGTATTGTGGGATCTCCTGAGTGGCAATGGTGGAGAGCACACAGAATAGGACTAGGACTTCTGCTGCCACCACTACCTCTGATAATGCTGGCCAGAGGCAACACCATATTCAGAACATAGACAGCAAAAACACTAGTGGCTCTTCCCCAAGAGCTACTTGCAGACTGCCTGTAGACCAGAGCCTTGAATTCATCTCATGTTCAACATGAATAAGCATCACCCCAATCAGAATATTAGCACTATTCTGGAGACAAATCTCTCATGTAATCTTGTGAAAGAAATCTTGTGATGGTCAGCAGGAGCATTCTACTTACCAAGCTGCTTTCCTGACTATGAACCCCTGGGACAATCTCATAGTCACAGTCCCAGAGGTCCTTGGGACACGTGGTCAACCTCCTGTATGAGGTAGATAGTTGGAGGGTACCCCCAAGATAAATGAACTAAGATCACATGGATCTTGGTCTAAGCTGGGGTACCTTGCCTGACTGGTACCTCCATGTTGGCTGGTCCCAGGCAACCTAAAGGACTCCAAAGTTCAAGGGCCCCTGAGTCAGGTGGTCCTTCTTGCCTAAGTCTAAGGGTGATACTGCTGCCATAATTGAGAGTCCAAATGAGACCATCCACAATGTAGAAGACATGGTTCTCAATGGAAATTCAAGAGATCCTTCCAAAGCAAAGAGATTAACCAGCAGACATCTACTGCAGATGGGTAGCCTATATAATAAATATATAATAAAAGGGTAATATGCAAATTGACCAACGGCGGAACAACTGGTCACTATAACGCACACTGACCACCAGAGGTCAGATGCTCAACACAGAAGCTGCCCCCTGGTGGTCAGTGTGCTCCCACAGGGGGAGCACCGCTTAGACAGAAGCCCAGAAGCCGGGCTCATGGCTGGCAAGCTCAGAGGCAGTGGCAGGAGCCTCTTCCACCTCCATGGCAGCGCTAAGGATGTCCAACTCCCTGCTTAGGCCAGCTCCCAGACTGCAAGAGGGTACAGGCTGGGCTGAGGGACGCCCCCCCCCGCAAGTGCATGAATCTCATGTACCAGGCCTCTAGTGTCATTATAATAATAATAGCTATAGCTAACATTCTTTGTTAGAAGAGCTAACACTTGTAGTGTACTCACACTGTGCCAGGCAATATTCTAAAGACTTTCTACATATTAACTCATTTCACCTTCAAAACAACATTATAAGGAAAACAATATCATCATCCATTTTTACATCTAAATAAACAATAGCACACAGAAATAAATGGATTATTCAATGTCATAGAGCAACCAAAGGGCAAAGGGTAGGTCCCCTGGCATGAGGGTCTGCACCCTTAATCTCTATATTTTCAAGTGTGTAATCCATGCTAATGGAGGGGTAAACTAGACAGTTTAAAGCAAAGAGAAGGAAAAACCTCAAGCCATTAAGTTCTGCCATTATTCTGTTTTATGCCTTTTTGCTGAAAGGGTTTTCAAATCACCATTTGAGAGCTCAGAGGCAATTTCATGGGTTCACTTTCACTGAAGGCTAAGAGATTAATCCACATATATTCACACAGAGAAACACAATAATTTTTAATGATTCAACACATGAAATTAAGATTTAGGGACGTCTTCTCCAAGGTTTTGAGGCTGGTGTTATCTCAAAAGATTTCTTCCCTTTTTATTAAAAAATTAGACCCTCTTCTTGAAAGTGGGTAAGAGCACTAACACTGTGTCAGTTGAAGTCCCTGACGACAATATTGAATAGAGTCACACAATTGGAGACTTAGCAAAGCAGAGTAGGTGTTAGAGAGTGATAGTGAAATCAGATATTACCTTTATCTCAGTGCCCGCAAATCCAGGCATTTCACACTAGAAATAGTTTACCAGTCTCCAGAGGGACAAAGAAAAAGGAGCCTCAGATAGTGTGTTACAAAAGCCAGGATATCAGAACCCTTGAGAGGTTGCTGCAATAATGAGGGTTCAGTTCACCTAAAGCATATGGCAAGGACACACGCAGAAATAATGTCAAGTAAGAAACTTATTGGATTGGCCTCTAAAACAGACAGATGTTCAATAGCACAGTTGATACAAGAATATAACCAATTATCTCTAATCTTTTCTTAACAGTGAGTATCCATTATAACTGTGACCTTAATTTTGTACATGCTACTCCAATTAAAAATTATATTTATATGTAGAGAGCATTAATACTCTTACCCCAATCCCAAATCTTAATAATAATTTTAAACAACTTTGTTCTTTTCTTTAAAAGCTATTCATCTTCGTGGCCTTTTAAGTCACTATGTAATGTATCACTGTATTCAGCTTATTCTATTTTGATTGCCATAATGATAGAAACCAAAGCAGAATCTCTAAAGACCTTTAGTAGATCTGTTTACATGAGATTAAATATTTAAAAACCCAAGTTCCAAAACATCTTCTCAAAGCCATTTCCCTATCCATGTAATCTTCTCATTTGTACCCAACCCAAATGTGTTTTGAAGGGCAGAGTCAGCAAATGTTTAGAAAATAAATGTGGTTAGAGACCTGCATGCAGATGGGGATAGAATGATGGTGGGAGGATAGATTATGTTGAAAACTGCCTTTTAATATAAGATTATAGAAAATCTATCTGGCACAAAAAGAGAAAGAAAAGTTGCAAAATAACCTTAACTCTTATTTCTCTAATATTGTTAGGACAGAATTCTCCAGTATGGGGAGCGAGAGAAGACCTCATTGTTGAAGGAGAAAGCTCACACTTTGGTTGCATTTTCTTAGCTTGGAGTTTCTTATCTCATAAAAGTAACTCCAATGCCATTTGAATTTATTCAAAAGAAGGAAGGGAGGAAGAGAGGGAGGGAGGGATGGAGGGAGGGAGGGATGAGAAGGACTCAGTGAGTCTCTTGTCTTACGAAGTCAGTGAAAGAGAAGAGCAAAAGTTTTACAATAAACTATATTTACAGAAAAATATACATTAATTTAAAAGAAAGTATGCTAGAATGAAAATAAGAGGGAGGTCAAGAAGAAAGGTTAGATAAGCAAGAGATAAGATCTCCAAGATAAAATAAGTAAATAAATGTTGGAAATGTCAGATTGGAGATTTGTAACAAATTCCCTGCATTAATTAGTAAGCATTAGAGAAAAGAGAGTGGGAAAGTTTTAATATCACCCAGTGTTTGAGGGGCATCTTGAAAATTAAGGAGACAAGCAAAAGCAATCCATCTTCTTAAGCATCAAGACGCTTGAGAGAGCAGAAAACCCAGTTCGTCCTTCAGCTCACATTAAACAAATATTTAACTTGTGTAATAAAATGGTCAAAACAAACAAAAAAAACAAATATTTAGTATCTTCTATGTGGTAGGCACTGTGCTAGACACTGAAAAGTAAAGGGTAAAAGAAAGGACAATTCCTCCTCTCATATCTTTCATTCTAGACTTTGAGTCCTTTTAAGATTCAGAAGAACTGCCTGATTCTAGACAGTTCAGTTAATATGGAAAAGAGGTGGAGGAAACAATGGAATGAATAGAAGTTGCAAAATGAAGTCCATTCTAAGTACAGTTGCCCAGCTAATCCCATGAAGGGTAAGTCAAATCATGTCATTCTGTACTCCCAAACCTCCAATGGGCTCCCCATTGCTCTCAGAGTAAAATTGCCTGCAAGACCTTAAAATGGGCAACAATACCCTACACTATCTGACCCACTGTTATGTCTCTGGCTGCAACTCTTATGAATCTGCCCTCTACTCATTCAGCCCCAACCTCCTGGATGGAAAACACACTGCTGCCACCTCTTCCTTCTGTCTGGAATGTTCCTCCACAGACATCCCCATGGCTCACTTCTTCGCCTTTCTCAGGTCTTGACTTAAATGTCACATCTCAACACGCCATTTCCTAAACAACCATGATTAATGTGACACCCCACAGGTCCCCCTTTTTTACTTTCCCATAGGGTATTATCTAACACGATATATATTGCACATATGTATTGTGTCCCTATCACTCATTATCTGCCCCCTGTCACCAGAATATAAGCTACAGGAGAACAGAGGGATTTTTGTGTTTGTTTCCTTTTGTCTTTCACTGACCTGTCAACAGCACTTAGAACAGTGACCAAAATCAATCATGCATTTAATAAATATTTCTTGAAACAATGAATTAATGTGAAAAAAACAGATATGTGTGCAAATTCCTTTTGGAGTGTTTCATGTTGAGAAACTAATTATAGATCTGTATAGTAGCAAATACCATTTATAAGAATTAAGTGATTCACATGGATAAGAAACCTGGCTGTTCTGAGTTGGGTAGATGAGCCTCTCTCTATAGCAAGCATGTCAAACTCGTGGCCCGAAAATATAGAACACGGGAAAATATAGAACAACCAGAGATTTTTTGAGGATACTTTTATTGTTCTTTGGTCTTAAGAGGAAGGGCAATTGGAAAAGAAGTGGATATTGGTACCCCATTGATCATACCTTTTGAAGAGTGTATCTTTGTGTTAGTATAGCTATATGTAGAGAGATGTCATTAGACATTGTTCCATTTAACTACTATATCCAGCCCTTATATTGCTGTATTGTTTTCTTGCATTATTTAAATTCTCCACATATATTGATGATGCATTCTGTTTAGAAAACAGGCATAATTGCAGTTACCAGTTATTATAATTTATAATATAGTATAATCAGTTATTGTATTTAATATAAATTATTTATCTTGTATTGAATATAACATGATATACATGGTTGGGGGGAAAACAGGAGATGGAGGCATGCGGACCAAAGATGCAGTTTCATCTCTGCTGCTGACTGGGAACAGGCATAATTGCAGTTACCAGTTATTATAATTTATCAGTATAATCAGTTATTATATTTAATATAAATTATTTATCTTGTGTTGAATATAACATGATATACATGGTTGGGGGAAAAACAGGAGATGGAGGCATGCGGACCAAAGATATAGTTTTATCTCTGCTGCTGACTGGACATCTGATCTTGAACAAATCACTGAACTCCAAGCCTTCTATTTTCCTTTCTATCAAGTGGAGGGGGTTGTGGGAATTAAATGAACTAATGTATATAAAGCATTGGAATTGTACTTGGGACATTCTGGTTCATCATTTCCTCATTCCTCAGACTCTCCTCACTCTATTTGTGGGCAATTTCCAAGTGTGGGGGTGCTCTGGGACCAAGCCGTGTTCCAAAGAGAGGCTGCGGGGCTTGCATTTCTACCCAGAGAGAGTCACTATTGATTTCAAAATCCAGCCTCCTCCCGCTTCTCAAAACAGGAACAAAATATTCTAAAACTCAGTGTGGTAGTTATAGTGATGATCACAGATGCATGATTGCTTGAATTCCAAACAAAGAGGGAAAAGGAGAGGGCCTGAGGCATTTTTCTGATGAGCCGCAAAGAACACACAAACCAGAGAGAGCTGCAGGTGTCTGAGGCTGCTGATCTGCATGATAACTGTTTGGATAATGAATGCTGGATGGAAAATACACATACACACGCCCCACATAAGTCAAGAAAGTTGAAAATACCCAATAAATTCTGCTCAGGAGTCAAACGAGACAGGAGATGAAGAAGAAAGCAGAGAGGCTGCGTTACATAGAGCGTAAACACAGGCTCTTTCACAGAGCTCCATGTATTCTTTGAAGCTACACACAGCAAAGGAATTCTATGGCTAGCCCAGGCATGGCTAGCACCAAAAAGAAAAGGGAAAAGCAAAGAGGGAAGACAGGGCTGGCAGAGGGCTGCAGTCCCAAATGGAGAAATGGCCCTAAATATCCAGGTGTCAAAAACATTTGACACCCTGGGTTCATTATCTTAAAATTCTATATAAAAGCAGAATATGCAAATTGGCTGAACAGCCCAACAATGGAACGATCACCCAGACGACCATCTGGACAACCATCCGGGACCAGGCTATGACACTCACTGGCGCCAGGCCAGCCAAGGCGGGTGCAATGCGATTGGTCAGGGACCAGCCATGCCCCATGATCGCACCACAGAGGAAGGCCCAGGCCACTGGCTGGCGGGCTGCGGTGGGTGGGTGGGGCCTCCCTCTGCAAGGAAGCCCGGGTCCCAGGTGCTGGAGGGAAGCCGGTGCCGGCAGCAGGGGGAAGGAAGGCCTACTCTTGCCCAAATTTCATGCATCTGGCCTCTAGTACTTCTATAAAAGAGAAATTACTATTCACTTTAGAGAGATTAGGAACCTGAGGTGCAAGCTATTACCTAGAAGTTATTTCTAGTTTCAGGATTCAAATCCAGATCTTCATCATTGTAAAGCCCTTGTCTTCAACACTGTGCTGTTCCTTTAAGAAACAGCCTTTGCAGACCTTGCTTTTTTGTTGAAACTGTTCCCCAAGACCTCTCAGCTCTCCTGGGGAGAAATGAGAGCTCCCACTCCAGGAAGAGGCAGCCATGCTTAGCAACCTAGAAAGCATGACTGGTCCAGTGTCCTGTTTTCAGCCACTTCACTCTTTATAGCTGCATAATGTTTAGCCACCGTGATCTGTTAAAATCTTCTAGTGCCAGAAGTGGGAATCCATATAAATATGCAACTGAGGTTTATTTTAATTTTATTTCTGCCTGCCCCATCAGCACACTCTGCATTGTAAAGCAATAAGGCAAATATCATATTTAGTGGGCTTCTGAGTATATGAAAATGTCTTTGTTGGCAGAAGAATCTAACTTTGCAAGCAGGAAAAGGGATACTTTGTGTTATGACTCCAGCTCTCCTCCTAGAATGCGTGGAGCCCCATGATTGCTTGGGGAATTTTGGAACTGTTGGGGAATGTGGAAAAAAGAACTGTTCATTGGTTGTACAATTTATCCAAACTGAAAGTCCTCTGCTGGACAAAGGGGATGCCAACTGGACAAGATGTCAGGGCAAACAGGCATAACCTGGGAATTTCCTGGATAAACTGGGAAATCTGGCTGTGCTGGTTGTTTGTAATTTTACCATCAAGGAAGGGTGGAGTGTTTTCAGCCAAATGAAAAATTCTGGATTCCATCTGTGCGACATTATTTGCAGCCCAGGGAGACACATAGTTTGCTCAAAAGAAGACAGCAGTTTGCTCAAATTTGAAGTAAAATCGTCTCTGGGCACCTGTGCATTCTTCGAATTTAAAAAAACAAACCAACAAACAACTATCTAGTGCAGTTGATTCTAATCCTTTCAACCCGGTGTATGTGCATAATATATAAAATTCTTTTCTCTAGTTGTTCTGAAATACCAGGGATCAACAAGATTCTCTAAATTTAAAACTTTGATACCGCCTATGCATGAAAGCCTTGTGTGCATTTCCTCCGGGTCAGCCACTTTAATATTAGTATTTATATTTCATTAGTCAACAAATACACATAATTTATGTCTTAATTCCATGTTCTGCCTCCATGCATATTTCTGGAAATATTATACTCCCTGCTATGAAGAATGTATGCCAAAAATTATCTAAAATGGTGAACACCACTCAAGTTCTATATTGCTATATGTTTAATATGGTGGGAGCTTTGATAGGATGAGGGGACTTGTTTTAATTATTTTATCTATATTCCCAGCACCCAGTACAGTGATTGACACATGATAAACAACCCACACACATTGCATGGAATAATTAATTAATGACTGAGAATAGCATTGGCAAACTGAGAGAGACTTGAACTATCTGCAATTACTTTCTGTAAAAAATACTTCCTGTAAAAATCAGGAAGCAAATGTTAAAGATAGATTTATCTTGTCGCATTTTAGCCTACCCCCATTCCTTTAAGTGGATGGAAAATTCTAGTATAAAATGCATAAGTTGCAGCACATTGCTTAAAAGACTCAACCAAGCAGGTAGACTAATTTATCCTATAGCAACAATTTCAGCAGTGATTTCAATGACCACATTTACTTCTCATACACGATTTCCCTACTCCAACAGAGTAGGCCCATCTGTGACGATGGCAAGGAGCCCACAGCAAGGTGGCAGGCTGGCAGCATTGTGGCGTAGGTAGGAAGAGAAGAGACAAGACAGCAACGTGGGCAGAACCTGGGGCTATTGGCTGCCAAGCCAGGCCAGGTCTTTCTATATTAGCACCCTGAGTCTCTCAATCTTTCTTACCATTTGTGGCCAGTCACATTCAGGGAGTAATAAATGCTGGGACAAGAAAAGCAATAAAGCCAGGAAAGAAGGGTAAATAAGGAAAGTCAGAGAGTTATTCAGTGAGGGGGAAAAACAGAGAAAAATCATAAACAGTGTAGGAGTTTCCTGGGTCTAAAATAATGGAGTGTGAAGGTAAAAGAGTACTATACCAGGTGGCCAAGATGTATTAAGTATGAAACTATACCAGAGGGTCAAGAAGTATTAAGTATGAGATTATACTAGAGGGTCAAGATGTATTAAGTATGAGATTATACTAGAGGGCCAAGATGTATTAAGTAAAAATACTTAGCATTAACAAGATGACCAATTTCTAATACAAGAAGTATTTTTAGTTAGAAATTTTAAGGCTACAGTAACTTTAAATCATCTTATCCAAAAATGCTTTGACACCCGCAAGCATTACCTTCTCTAAGATGGCTATCCTAATAATAATCTGAAGTAGTAAAAGACTCATTTTAATTCATTCTAATAGTTTAGAATTATCCCCAAATAAATGGATCACTAGAAACATTTTGCTAGAGACTGAATGGCATCAGTCAGGGATGCTGCAGGAAAAACGTCTACACTATGGGCAGCTGGATTGAATGACATTTGAGGCCATACCATATCAAAGAATGGAGAACATTCTAGTGAAAAGTTGAGTTGTCTCCTGATTCCTTCCCTGAAGCTTAGGACTGTGAACACCACCTCCTATTTGTAGGTAGAATATCTATCTCATGGAACTCAGTTAGGGCTCCTGAATACAAGAGACATGTATGATAATAGTGGGATGCAAAGTGGACTATCCCAAGAGCCAGAAGATCTGAATCATTCTACCTCTTGAAAGTTATATGACCTTGAGAAGTCATATTGTGTCTCTGGGGGATACGGGAATAATAACAATAGTAATAATTAAGCCTGCTTGATTTTCTTTTCAAGATTACTAATGAAATACTCTTAAAACTCTAAAAAGTGACTTAAAATATAAAGGATTATAATTACACAATTTTTCCAGAAGTCAGCTTAATGGGAAATATGATTTGCAGGAACCCAGTCTTCCAGGAAGCAACCAGCTTCTCCTACCAAGTGATAAATCTGCAGTTCAGAAAACCTCACCAATGCTGCGTTTATGGAACACAGTGCCTCAGCTGATACACGGATTCTATTTGTTTCCAAACAGAATAATCAACAGGAAAGAGGCCCTTTCACTAGCTGCGGCAATCCATTGCTGGCTTTTTTTCTAAATTTCTTTGTAACATCTGCAAAACTAATAAACCAATTACAGAAGCCATCTGGAACAGAGCAGAGAGGAAGATTTATTTGTAAAAGATCCTACTCTGAATATCTGGCACTGTAAAAGATAACATGTAAGAAGAACAAAGATATTAAGGAGCCCATTATCATTAAGGGAGGGAGGAAAGAGATTTGCATAAGGAAAATCATGATTGTTCATTACCAAATATGATAGAGTCACATGATAATCTACTGCCAAAACAGGCTGAGCATCATCTCCATTGCTTCCTGAGTAACAAACCAAGGTTTTCATTCATTCATCAAGGGACCCTGGCCACCCTAAAGGACGCTGTAGAGCCAGCCGGAGACTCGTTCCGACACCTTGGGTAAACTCCTTATGCCCTTGATACACTGGAGTCATTAATAAAAATAGGGATTTATTTTTTTACCATCAACTCATATCACAAAGCTACAGATTATTGAAGGAACATAGCAAGAGGAGGGCTTCAAGGCTAAACCAACCAAAGTTCTCAGTTTCAACTCAGCCTCACCCACCCAGAGGTACAATGGATCCAAAGCTGAACCACATCACCTCCCTGAGATTAAGAAAATAAAGCAAATGTAAAATCCACAACCTAGAATCTGTCCTCTTTCATTCCACCACCCTCTTTCGCTATCTGCTATTTTGTTTCAATCAAGACACAATGTATTATGCTAAGTGAAATAAGGCAGTCAGAGAAAGACAAATACCACATGATTTCACTTATATGTGCTATGTAATGAACAAAACAAACTAGCAAACAAAATAGAAACAGACTCACAGATACAGACAACAGACTGACAACTGTCAGAGAGAAGTGGGCTTGGGAGATGGGGTAAAATAGGTGAAGGGATTAAGCAAAAGTAGAAAAAACAAAACAAAACAAACAAACAAAAAAACCCTCATAGACACAGAGAGAAAAGGGGACAGGGACAGGTGGAAGAGGGTAAAGGGGGGATAAATGGGGTGACGGAAGGAGGCTTGACTTTGGGTGGTAAACACACAATACAATAGACAGATGATGTCTTATAGGATTGTATACTTGAAACCTATGTAATCTTATTAACCAATGTCACCCCAATAAATTCAGTTTAAAATTTTTATAAAAAGACACCAATGGTTGTTTTGGAACAATGTCACCAAAATGGCCAAATAAGACATCCCTTGTATGTATACTCCCTGAGCAACAATAATTTAACATCCATATGGACAAAAGTGGCTTTGGGGGGGCTTTGGGATCAAGGTCAGAGATGGTGAAACCCCAGCGGGGTCTAAAGCCATGGAGAGCCTTTTAGAGAAGGCAGGCTCATGCCCAGGTGGCTGAGTTGCCAACGGTGGTCCCAGCTACAGACCTGGAAATAGCTCCATACTCCTGAGGACACAGCTACAGCTCCACTTGGCTATGGGACCATCACCCACACCATATGTAAGGGGACCCAAGAGAAGCCACTCTTACCGTATGTTGGGTAATAGGCAAACAGCCCTCGGTCCCAGCTGTGGACCCTGAAGTGGCCAGTGAACCGGTTCCAGTCCCTCCCAGCCATAGTCCAGGAGCCCATGGAGCAGTGGTTCTCAACCTTCTGGCCCTTTAAATACAGTTCCTCATGTTGTGACCCAACCATAAAATTATTTTCGTTGCTACTTCATAACTGTAATGTTGCTACTGTTATGAATCATAATGTAAATATCTGATATGCAGGATGGTCTTAGGTGACCGCTGTGAAAGGGTCATTCAACCGCCAAAGGGGTCACGACCCACAGGTTGAGAACCGCTGCATGGAGGTAATCCCACCAAACTCATCATGCAGATACTGCAAGGGCCCTGGAACTGGGCTCCCGCCTGTCCCAACCACAGCCCATGAATAGTCCTATAGGCACAGAGACCCTGCCAGAGTCAATCCCACCAATGTCCCAAGATCTTAAAAGGAGCATGTTCTCAGCTCCAGCCCCTTCACAGATGTATTCATGGGCTGAAAGAATTAATGTTGTTAAAATGTCCATAAAGTCATCTATGGAGATTCAATGCAATCCTTATCAAAATTCCAATGACATTTTTTCACAATGTGGGGGTCCAAAATGAGTCACCCCACGATGTGCCTCTGTGGTATTGATTGTTTTGAACTAAAGGCAACTTTAGCCACAGATTCAGGAGAAACTTCTGCTCTCTCCCTCCATACCTCCTCACCCCCCCCCACCCTCACCCCTCCCCCGAAGCTTTTACTGCCTAGAAGAACTTGAATTAGAGGCTTTGCCCATAAGAGATTACTAGCAATAACCTTTTGACCCACTTACATGGCAGGGCACACTTTTATTTAATTAAACATCTGCTCTTCTTATCATCTTGCAATGACCCTTTGATGCCCCCAAGGTGCATTACCTCATCTCTAGCTCAGGATGTCTTATATAACTTTATCCCCCTTTCTATCTCTGAACCTCTCATTCATTTGGGGGCTCCCGTGCTCATGTACATATGTATTAAATTTGGTTATTTTCTCTTGTTAATCTGTCTCATGTCTATCTGATTATGAGAGCAGCCAGAAGAACCTTGAGGTTAGAGAGAAGTTTGTTCCTCCCCCACAACAGAAACAGAAAAACACTTCTTAAATCATGTGGAACCACAGAAGACCCCTAACAGCCAGGTCAGTCTTGAAAAAGAACAAAACTTGAGGCATGCTGCTCCCTTTTCTCCTCCTTCTTCTTATAAATGAACATTAGTATTATGACTTTGTGGTTTTATTCCATTGTTGTATGATGATGCCTGCCTAAATCCACTGAAACAGCCTTGCAAATCATTCCTCCTTTGTTACCTTTCCTCTAATATGAATAAGCAAATTTTGAATTGCTAGAAAACATAATCAATAAGAAATGAAGAATGAAAAAAATAAACAAAGATAATCTCCTTATACTCCACGGATTAATGACAAAACCCTGAGCCAGCAGGTAGCTCTAAGCCTGACTGCTTCTTGCATTCTTGCATATAGAGCCTCAAGTAGCCATTGAATCATCATAGGCTCAGTTTTTCTATCTCCAAACCGAGGAAAATAATATGTGTTTTCCACCTTCAGGGCATTTTGAGTGTTAAACTCTAAAACTTATGAGAACAATCCTTGTCAATTTAACAAGTTTTCTTAAGTGTTCATAATCTTTGTTACAGAAATAATTTTCCTGGAAATTGATCCTAAAAATAATTTAAAAAAAAACACACAAAGGCATGAATTCAAGGCTATGCAGTGACTTTTTAAAATAACCAATAATTATAGTCAAACAAAATATCTAGTAATTTACCTACTCTTAAATAAGTTTTCACACATGTCATCTCCTTTGAAAATCACAGCCACCTGGAGGGAGATGGGGGGAGGTAGGTAACTTACCAATGAGAACAGTAAGTCTTAGACTCCGTGACTTACCGAACATCACACAGCTGTCAGGGCCTCAGTTCAGTGCTCGCTTCCCTGCCATACTCTGATTTGGCTGCTCCAGGGCCGTTGTAACTTTATGACACCTCTGCAAATTAAAGCAGAAGATCAACCATTCATAAAGCAACTAATTGAGCAGGGCAAAGGAAGGGATACATTAAGACCAATCACTTTCCTAGGAAGCACTCCTAAATCTCAGAGAGAAGCCACCCAACCAGTATTTGGGGTAGCCTTCCAGCATGTACTTTCAGAATAAACAACTTCAGGGAGGCGACTACAGGGAGGATCACAGAACAGAGTGAAGAGTCAAAATAGGTGTCTGGCAGAGCTACCGAAGGGCCGATGTTTGCTGGTGAGCTGGGGACCTGGGCTTTAATTCGCAGAGAAAATTGATCTGTGGAAATGAGAGAAACTCATTATTAGCAGTCACTCTTGTGGAATCTGCACATCCAGAAATCCAGCTCCTTCTGTGTGAGGTGGCAGGCAGGCACCAGCTCATTCCCTTCTTGGCCTATTGCTGGTAATGTGATCTTTCTAAAAATCCTCTGGGAAATAGAGATGGAATCCGGAGAGAGGGAAGAAAGTCTTTTGAAATGGGAAATATGGGCCCTAGTAATTGGGGAGTAGGGAAGGGGGGAAATGTTCCAAAATTCTTAAGATGGCATTTTTAACATTAAAAAAAAAGAGTGAAATAAAATTTAAATTTCCTAAAAATTAATGAGATAAACTGCATTTTATTATTCAAAACAAGTGTTTATATGGTCATTACTCAAAATAAGTATTTCTAGAGAACACACAGATATGTTTCTAAATCCCTAAAACTACTTATTAGTTGTATGTGTATGAATATATATCTATGTATATGTATGTATGTATATGTAGGTATACATAGATTATATTTTTAATTAGGTCCTTTTGTTTGCAGGTAATGGTAAACATGGTAAGCAAATAGGAATGCATGTTGGTATACCTTACCAACTGGCATCTGAGATACCAAGGTATCTTGGTTTTTATTGGTGGGCTCAGGGGAGTTTATGTGGAGGGTATACCCACGTGCTCAACTCCCTGAGAACAGTCTTGTTGAGTTGGTGTGTTGAGGTGAGCCTGGTTCTACTTATCACTCACAGCTCACACACCCAGAAGTGCTAAATGGACAACGTCAGCCCCTTGGGCATGGCCAATCCCAAGGATCTGCAGAACACTCAGGCTACAGTACCTGTGTCAGTATCTTCCACGCCTCATTTCCATATTCTTACAGTGATACCTTCTTCTTCACTTAAGCTAATGCACATGAGCTCAATCATTTGCACTCACTATGACAACTCAGACAGGCACCTGTCCAAACCACTGCCAACAGGCAATGTCTGAATGTTATGACTCAAATTACAAAATCCCTACGAGAAACAATATAATTGGCCTAGCAGGGAACAAAAATCCTCTTCTATTCTAATCCACAGTGACCAGGTATGACACATAGAATACAAATACAGCTGCTATTCTGTTTTTTCTTGAACATTCTAGAAAATGAGATCATTAGGACGTGGGCAGAGGCCTTTAAAAAATACACACACCATGACCACAATTAACAACCCGTCTCTCTGTGCAAGTTTCTCTACATTAGTGGAGGCAATCACTCCTGTCATTCACCATTTTGCCCTAACCTCCTAATCTGCTGTATAGTTTACTTACTTATTAATATAGAAATTCTCTGCTTTCCTCCAATGGAATGTAAGCTTTGTGAGAGGACAATTTGTTGTTGTTTTCTGATGGTGTCACTGCTGAACTCCCAGGGCCTTATGGGATGTCTGTTACAACAAAGTAGGTACTCAACAAATATATTGAAAGATAATGGGATGATTTAGTGCTGTGAGAATGAAATGAGATAAACTAAGAAATATGTCTGCCATTATATAGGAAGAGCAATAGTTTTTTATAAATATTCTTATACTTAATATTTCCCAAAGGTCTTTTATCCTTATAAAATAATAGAAATAGTTAAACTGACATGTTCTAAGATAATACATCTTCTTATTGAATAGTCCTTGACTAATCCTATATAATAAAGAGGTAATATGCAAAATTACCCTCATGCCCTCATAGGATGGCTGCCTATAACCAGCCGGCAGGAGGGTGAGGGACGACCAAACAACTGAACAAGCAGGCTACGTGGGGTGACCAGACTGGCAGAGGGGAGAAGTTGGAGGCGACCAGGCCAGCAG
>NW_005366873.1:5107519-5113096 GCF_000412655.1 Myotis brandtii | reverse complement strand
CGACCAGGCTGGCAGGGGGGGCAGTTAGGGGCAATCAGGCCAGCACACAGAGGCAGTGAGGGGTGATCAGGCTGGCAGGTGAGTGATTAGGAGCCACCAGTCCAGGATTGTGAGAGGGATGTCCGACTGCCAGTTTAGGCCCAATCCCAAGGGGTCCTGGATTGGAGAGGGTGCAGGCTGGGCTGAGGGAACCGGGCACCGGGCCTCTAGTTGAATCATAAGTTCTATTACATATTATGCACGCTTTAAAATGTATTATATGTATACATATATAATAGTATACATTTTTAATATTATATATTATACTATATAACTCATTGAAGCCCCACCACAGCCTGATGTGGTAGGAAAATGTTATCTTCATCCTTTAATGAGGAAACTCCAGCTACATCATTTGCCCAAGGTCATTCCACTACTAAGTGGCAGTGCTGGGACCCGAGTCAGGCAGTCTGGATCCATGTCCACGCTGCTTTCCCAAAGCCAAGACTGCAGGAAGAAGGAACAAGGGTGATAAGGCAGGGTGGGTGAAAATTTTCGGAGTAGAAAAGGTTGGATCCTGTTCCCACAATAACAATTTTTTTAAAAAGGATACAGAAAATCACATTAAGAGAAATATCAAGGTACATTTCAGAGAAGAAAAAAAGATTGGACGAGCATTACATGGTGTCACTGCTTATTGTTAAATGAAGAAACCAAGATTCAGGAGGTTATATGTGATACGATCCCATTTAAATGCCATAATTTTTATTTGAAAGACCTGCAGGTCAGTTTAATTTCTTCCTTCTTCTTAACAGCAACGTCCTATAGGCATTCCAACTCAACTATCTAAGCCAACATACTGAAACCTCGCAGAAAAATAAATAAGACAAAGGCGGGCAAAATATTATCAATGGGGACTGTAGAAAATTAAAGAGTTCACACCCATGTGAGCTTTTCTACTCTAAGTGATCATTAGAAGGATTCAAACTCAATAGTGCCAGGTATCCCAGTTTTCAAGACATGATAGTAATCTGCATTTTTAATGAAATGCCAATTTTTAAGTGAGTAATTTATATAATGCAAACACTACATAGGCAAACAAACAAACAAACAAACAACCCACAAAAACAATCAATCAAATTTATCACAGTTCTTCCTTTACCTTTCCTATAGTCCCCACCACAATGTGCGGTTCACTATAGGCCCCCAAGAAAACTGACTGACCTAGATTGGCCACCCTCATCCTAGAACAGGGCAAAGCCTATCATTGCTGCTAAAGAAGCATAAACCACTGTGCTGCATCTTTGTGTCTGCTTTGTCAGGGGACCAACTGGCATTAACTCTCACTCCCCCCACCCCCGCTCCATATGATCTGACCACTAAGCAGAAAATTATTTTGTCCCCACTCCACTCACCAGCTGATTCTCTACTGCTATACCCACACTTATCTGCTTGACCAGGCATGGCCTGGAAAAAATAAAGGAGCAAAGAAATTTAGTGTTGACACCGAAGTCGTAAGATAAAAAAAATATCACAATCCAAAGTAATAGATCATGAACTCGAACATGTATTGGAATTAAATCTGTTAAACATTAAACACATTAAATATATTAATTACACATTAAATGAATAAAACACAAATTGCTGGGTCTAGCCTGGAGGTTTTTAATTTAATAGGTCTGGATGGTACTGAGTATTCACACTTCTGCAAGTTCCCATATGATGCCAATACTACTGATCCATGGCCCTTAAAAACTTCTGCTTTAAAGAAACAAGGAAAGAAACAAGGGCACAGCATCAGATCTACACAGAATCAGGCTGTGTGAGAGAGACTGGAGAGAAAGAGAGAGGTGGGGGGAGAGAGAGAGACACCTCTGGAGAGGAAATAATCTTGCCCAAGCAAAGATCAAAATGAGATCATGCTTATCAAAAGTTGGTACAAAATATAAGACCTTGATAACTAACTGTCCCCCCCTACCCCACCCCATCTATACGTTTTTTTCTTTGAGAGGAGACAGGACACAGAGTTAGCATGAGTTTGTCAAGTCACATAAATCAATTCCAACTCATTCTGATTTACACACTTCAGTTTCTCGCCAACATACTTTCCCTGATTTTTGGAAGCAATTTGCTGACTAACCCTATGAGTTCTGCTCAGGACTGGGGCTCTCACGTGTCCAGGTGGATGGAAAGACCAGGGCACTTTGCCCAGGGACTATAAGTGATGTAAAGCCATCAGAATGAAAGAAAACAATATTTCATCATTCCAAATGTAATTTATATGTAAATTTAGCCAGCTTGATTTAAACTGAGTAGTTTGTGAATATTTATGTTTACACTATTTATGTGTGAGAGATTCATGCCTTTAATTAATGGTTTAAGAGCAGCATTCTTGTATTTTATAGAACCAGGTGATTGTCTGAGGAGATACAGAATTTAGAGCCATCTCCTATTTAAAGATAAACAAAACCACTAAACCACATCTGAGCTAATAAAGAGAAGGGTGAGACTGATCCAAAAGCTGATTTTCAGTAATTTATATTCAAAAGGTATTTGAGAATCTTAAGAAATGTCTTCCAGTTGCACAATTTCTAATCACTAAGTATACTCAATCAACATAAAATATAAAAGACAAATAGCAACCGAAATGTTGCCATTGTTTAGACATGGGTTTATGTTACAAAGACCAAATAATAGACAGCTGTATTCTTTGTATCCTTAGCCTAGTACATTAATGATAGTAAGATATATTTTTCTTGTATGACTTCTATGCTGTTTCCTTAGAGGAGAATTCATGTAGAAAAGTATTTAGGGTAACACTAGCTGCTATAACAAAGAGCCCCATAATTCTGTGACTTCACACTTTAAAAGTTTGTTTACTTATGTAATAGACCACCCTTTCTCATGCATTTCCAGGAATCCTAAATTCCCCCCATCTTGTTGCATCACCATCCTTAGAATCTAGTCCATCTCAGAGGAAAGGGCAGGGCCACTTCTTAAAAGCTTTAGCTCCGTTCACATTCCATTACCCAAAACTAGTCATGGGCACTTGATTGAAAATGTGTTCATAAGATGAACAGCCAACTTCAAGCATAAAAGCTCTACTTTGAAAAGGGAACACACATGTCAGTGAATGTGTAGTTACCTTTGACATAAACAGAATCGTAACACATCATCTAGAACATTGGTCCCAGACCCAGCTGAGGATGAACACTACCAGACGCTGAGCATTTATTAGAATCGTAACACATCATCTAGAACATTGGTCCCAGACGCTGAGCATTTATTTTAATTAATTAATTTAATTAATTTAAAAAATAGAGATTCTCTGGGCTCCGGACCTATAGATTGTGATTCTGAGGTCTGTGCTAAGGTCTAAAGATAAGCATTTTTAAGAAGCTTACCAGGAAGGACATTGATGCTGCTTGCCCACAAGCATGGATTCTGTTCCATTCTTCACCTCCAGACAAACTCAGCCAAACCTACACTCAAATGCTTATCTAGCCTATAATCTGATGGACATAAGAATCCTGGGTGAGGATCTTACATAGATAATGAGCCGATGTTCAGAGTAAAGAGTGCAGAAACTAAGCAGGGTCAGAATGCTAGAAAAGCAATAGCAAGAAGGGAGGAATCTGAGAAAAAAATGTATTACTACCTATGGATCCTACACAATGCCCATTCAGTGGTTCATGTCTGTGCAGTCCACAGGGTTATCAGATTGGTTTAAAGTTAGGGTAAGTGACAGTATCCACAGGTTGATTAGTGTCTAAAAAGGAGATACTCAGGATCTTGGAAACATAGCAAAGGTTTGGGATGTAGAATGTGTAAGGAAACCTAACTAGATAGGTCTGAAGTGGAATTTGACCTAATCCTTAAATCCATTCTTTGGCTACCATCTCCTATCTTTCTATCTCACCTACTCTATAGCTTCCACTTTAATGATTACACAACTTCATCATGACTTTCACTCCTCTGACCATATTACTTTTTCCCTATTTTATGTATATAACATTTATTTTTTTAATTATTATTGAATCTATTGGGGTGACACTGGTTAATGAAATTATATAGGTTTCAGGTGCACAATTCTATAATACATCAGCTATATATTGTACTGGGTGTTCACTACCCCAAGTCAAGTCTCCTTTCCATAGACCATATTTTCTTGATCCATTTGTCCATCAATAGACATTTAGGTTGTTTCCATGTCTTGGCTATCTTGAATAATGTTGTAATAAACATGAGACATACAAATGGCCAATAGGTATATCTTCACACCTGTTAGGAGAACTACTATGGAAAAAATGAAAGCTAGCAAGTGTTGGCAAGGATGTGGAGAAAAGGGAACCTCTGTAACTGTTGGTAGGAATGTAAATTGGTGCAGCCACTATGGAAAACAGTACTAAGTGTCTTCAAAACTTAAATATAAAACTACCAAATGATCCAGCAATCTAAATTCTGAGTATATATTCAAAGGATTAAAATCAAGATCTTGAAAAGATATATATCCTTTCTTACCCAGTTAGAGTCCATGGTTCCTTAAATTCACTCATTTGCAAACACCATTAATGTCAACCCCTTCCTTCATTGTATTTAAATGGCAAACCCAACTTTGCATAAACCTATCTATATTTTGTCAGCAATTTTCCAATACATACTTGGCCGTGAGCCAGGATGTGATATTAAATAAAAATTGAGAGTTGTGAAGGGGGAAATAGGGAAATGCTAAAGTCAGGAGATGCTGTCCTCTGGATGCCAGAGCTAATGGTCATTGATTTCACTATAATCAATAAAAATGTTAGGTCCTGAAACAGTGGAGGTCAGATGATGGTATTTAACTATAAAAACAAAATGGAAATAATTATAATGATCTGAGTAGCAAACTAAAGATAGAAGCCAAGGGGGCTTGACCTGCAGGGAGTTTGGTAGATGGTTCGTATGAAACAGCATCTATAGTGGCAAAGTAGTTCTATACGCTCCAAAGAAATCCAAAGGATGAATAATGACGAGGCTGCGGGAAACTTTCCCAAACAAAAAGTCACAATCCCTTGTCCAGTTCCCAGACCTGAAGCAACTTCTAGACCCAGAACCAACTGACTTAAAGACAGTCCTAGCTCCCAGAAGAAAGGAGCTGCAATATGGCAGTAAGCATATATGATTCTTCTCCTAATACTCCTAATTCTCCACTAAAGAGAACTATGGCCATACAATTGGGTAACCATACACTGGGGAAAGGGGAATATCCAAGCATTTCAAAAACACCTGTATACATGGTCCTAATTGACATTAATATCTGGGGACCCACAGTGTCACCATGCCTCACCTAACTAGAGTAAGTTGTGAGTTAGTAAATGGAGTCGTGACCCAGGTTTAACTCACAGAGAATCCACTTAGTCCAAGGATATACCAGGGGTCAATTCCCTACACTCAGAATTTGTCATTAGACTGTACATAACTTGCTAGTTGGCAGAACACCCACACCGATTCCTTAGCCTCTGGGTTAAGAGCTACCATAGTAGAGAAAAACAAGTAAAAGCATCAGAAACTATCCTATTAGGAAGAGAGCAGAGATTTAGCACCACCCTTCAGACCAAA